>NW_006408925.1:1456749-1457776 GCF_000296735.1 Chrysochloris asiatica
CCATAATGCCCTAGCCCTAGCCCTTGACCTAAACGTAGCCCTAAAGTCCAAGGCCTTGACTTAGACTTAAAGGCCTAACAGCCCTAGCCCAAGCCCTAGCACTAAAGCCCTAACAGCACTGAACCTAGCCCAAAAACCTTTGACCTGATGCCCTAGCCTTAGACCTAGTGCTAAAGCCCTAGCCCTAGCAATATCCCTAAAGCCCTAAAAGCACTACCTCTAACCCTAGCCCTAAAGCCATAACAGCCCTAGCCCTAGCCCTAAAGCCCTAACAGGCTAGCCGTAGCCCTATACTTAAAGCCCTAACACCTGTAGCCCTATCCCTATCCCTAAAGCCCAAACAGCCCTAGCCCTAGCCCTAGCCTTAAAGCCCTAAGAGCCCTAGCCCTAGCGCTTGCCCTAGCCCTAATAGCCTAACAGCCCTAGCCTCAGCCCTAAGCCCTTGTCCTAATGTCCTAGCCCTAGCCCAGACCTAATGCCCTAGCCCTAGACCTAAAGCCCTAACAGCCCTAGCCCTAGCCCTAAAGCCCTTTCCCTAAACGCCTAGCCCTATACCTAGGCCTAAACCTAGCCTTAAACCCCTAGACCTGTCCTTAGCCCTAAAGCCCTAACAGCCCTAGCCCTAGTCCTAAAGCCCTAACAGCCCTAGCACTAGCCCTAGCACTAAAGCCCTAACAGCCCTAGCCCTAGTCCTAAAGCCCTAACAGCCCTAGCACTAGCTCTAGCCCTAAAGTCCTATCAGCTCTAGCCCTAGCACTAGCCCTAAAGCCATATAAGCCCTAGACCTAAACATAGCCTTAACGCCCTAAAGCCCTAACAGCCCTAGACCTAGTATTAGCCTTAAAGCACTAACAGCCATAGCCCAAGCCCTAGCCCTGAAGCCCTAACAGCCATAGCCCAAGCCCTAGCCCTAAAACCCTAACAAGCCTAGCACTAGCCCTAAAGCCCTAACAGCCCTAGCCCTAGCCCAAAAGTCCTAACAGCCCTAACCGTTGCCCTAGCCCTAAAGCCCTTACAGCCCTAGCCC
>NW_006408925.1:1458491-1459804 GCF_000296735.1 Chrysochloris asiatica
AGCCCTAGCCCTAGCCCTAGCCTTAATCACCTAAGAGCCCTAGCCCTAGCCCTAACCCTAAAGCCCTAAAAGCCCTAGCCCTGGCCCTTAAGCTCTAGCAGCCCTAGCACTAGCTCTAGCCCTAAAGTCCTATCAGCTCTAGCCCTAGCACTAGCCCTAAAGCCATATAAGCCCTAGACCTAAACGTAGCCTTAACGCCCTAAAGCCCTAACAGCCCTAGACCTAGCATTAGCCTTAAAGCACTAACAGCCCTAGCCCTAGCCCTAGCCCTAAAGCCCTACCAGCCATAGCCCAAGCCCTAACCCTAGCCATAAAGGCCTATAAGACCTAGCCCAACCCTAGCCCTAAAGCCCTATCAGCCCTAGCCCTAGCTCTAAAGCCTTAACAACCCTAAGCCAAGCCCTAAAGCCCTAACAGCTCTTGCCCTAGCCCTATAGCCCTATCAGCCCTAGCCCTAGCCCTCGCCCTAAAGCCCTTGCCCTAATGCCCTAGTCCTAGCACTAGCCCTAGAACTAAAGCCCTAGCCCTACCACTAAAGCCCTAGTCCTAGCCCTAGCCCTAGCCCTAAAGGTAGCCCTAAAATCCGAGCTCTGGCCTATCCCATAAAGCCCTAACATCCCTAGCCCTAGCCCAAAAGCCCTAACACCCCTAGCCCTAGCCATAAGCCCTTTTCCTAATGCCATAGTCCTAGCCCTAGCTCTAGCCCTAAACGTAGCCCTAATGTCCGAGCTCTGGCCTTAGCCATAAAGCACTAACAGCCCGAGACCTATCTCTAGCCCTAAAGCCCTAACAGCCCTAGCCCTAGCCCTAAAGCCCTAGCCCTAAATCCTTAGCCCTAGCCCTAAAGACCTAACAGACTTATCCCTATCCCTAAAGCCTTAACAGCCTTGGCCCTAGTGCTAGCCTTAAAGCCCTAACAGCCCTAGCAGTATCCGTAAAGCCCTAACAGCCCTAGCCCTGGTGCTAGCCTTAAAGCTCTAAGAGCCCTAGCACTATCCGTAAAGCCCTAACAGCCCTAGCCCTAGCTCTAGCCTTAAAGAACTAAGAGCCTTAGCCGTATCCCTAACCCTAAAGCCCTAAAATCCTTAGCCCTAGCCCTAGCCCTAAACGTAACACTAAAGTCGGAGCCCTGGCCTTAGCCCTAAAGCCCTAAGAGCCCTTGGCCTAGCCCTAGGCCTAGCCCTAATGGCCTAACAGCCCTAGCCCTAGCCCTAAAGCCCTTGCCCTAATGCCCTAGCCCGAGCCCTAGACCTAAAGGCCTAGCCCTAGCCCTAAAGCCCTAACAGCCCTAGCCCTAGCCCTAAAACCCTGTA
>NW_006408925.1:1460457-1462495 GCF_000296735.1 Chrysochloris asiatica
TAGCAATGTCCCTAAAGCTCTAAAAGCACTAGCTCTAACCCTAGCCCTAAAGCCCTAACAGGTTAGCCCTAGCCCTATACATAAAGCCCTAAGAGCTGTAGCCCTAGCCCTAAAGCATTAACAGCACTAGCCCTAGCCCTAAAGCCCAAACAGCACTAGCCCTAGCCTTAGCTTTAAGGCCCTAAGAGCCCTAGACCTAGACCTAGCCCTAAAGTCCTAAGAGCCCTTGGCCTAGCCCTAGGCCTAGCCCTACTGTCCTAACAGCCCTAGCCCTAGCCCTAAAGCCTTTGCCCTAATGCCCTAGCCCTAGACCTAGACCTAAATGCCTAGCCCTAGCCCTAAAGCCCTAACAGCCCTAGCCCTAGCCACAAAACCCTGTATATAAAGCCCTAGCCCTAAACCTAGCCCTAAACCCCTAGCCCTGGCTTTAGCCCTAAAGCCCTAACAGCCCAAGACCTAGCCCGAAAGCCCTAACAGCACTAGCCCTAGCCCTAAAGCCCTAAGAGCTCTAGCCCTAACCCTAGCCCTAAAGCCATATAAGACCTAACCCAACCCTAGCCCTAAGGCCCTATCAGCCCTAGCCCTAACTCTAAAGCCCTAACAACCCTAAGCCTAGCCCTAAAGCCTTAACAGCCAAAGCCCTAAAGCCCTATCAGCTCTAGCCCTAACCCTAAAGCCCAATCAGCCCGAGCCCTAGCCTTAGCCCTAAAGCCCTAACAGCCCTAGCTCCAGGCCTAGCCCTAAAGCCCTATCAGCTCTAGCCCAAGCCCTAAAGCCCTAACAGCACTAGCCCTAAAGAACTAACAGCTGTAGCCGTGGCCCTAGATCTAAAGCCCTTGTCCTAATGCCCTAGCCCTAGCCTTAGACCTAGAGCCCTAGCCCTAGCCCTAAAGCCCTAACAGACCTATCCCTATCCCTAAAGCCCTAACAGCCCTAGCCCTAGTGCTAGCCTTAAAGCCCTAAGAGCCCTAGCACTATCCGCAAAGCCCTAACAGCCCTATCCCTATCCCTAGCCTTAAAGACTTAAGAGCCCTAGCCCTATCCCTAACCCTAAAGCCCTAAAAGCCCTAGCCCTAGCCCTTAAGCTCTAACAGTCCTAGGCTTAGCCCTAAAGCCCTAACAGCACTAGCCCTAGCCCCAAAGCCCTTTCCCTAATGCCCAAGCCCTAGCCCTAGCCCTAAACGTAACACTAAAGTCCTAGCCCTGGCCTTAGCCCTAAAGCCCTAACAGCACTATCCCTAGCCCTAGCCCTAAAGCCCTAAGAGCTCTAGTCCTAACCGTAGCCCTAAAGCCCTATAAGACCTAGCCCAACCCTAGCCCTAAAGCCCTATCAGCCCTAGCCCTAGCTCTAAAGAAATAACAACCCTAAGCCTAGCCCTAAAGCCCTAACAGCCATAGCCCTAAACCCCTTACAGCAATAGCCCTAGCCCTAACCCTAAAGCCCTATCAGCCCTAGCCATTGCCCTAAAGCCCTAACAGCCCTAAGAGCAATAGCCCCAGCCCTAGCCCTAAAGCCCTATCAGATCTAGCCCAAACCCTAAAACTCTAACAGCACAAGCCCTAGCCCTAAAACCCTTTCCATAATGCCCTAGCCCTAGCCCTTGACCTAAACGTAGCCCTAAAGTACAAGGCCTTGACTTAGCCCTAAAGCCCTAACAGCCCTAGCCCAAGCCCTAGCACTAAAGCCCTAACAGCACTGAAACTAGCCCAAAAACCTTTGACCTAATGCCCTAGCCTTAGACCTAGCGCTAAAGCCCTAGCCCTAGCAATATCCCTAAAGCCCTAAAAGCACTACCTCTAACCCTAGCCCTAAAGCCATAACATCCCTAGCCTTAGCCCTAAAGCCCTAACAGGCTAGCCGTAGCCCTATACTTAAAGCCCTAAAAGCTGTAGCCCTATCCCTATCCCTAAAGCCCAAAGAGCCCTAGCCCTAGCCCTTGCCCTAGCCCTAATAGCCTAACAGCCCTAGCCTCAGCCCTAAAGCCCTTGTCCTAATGTCCTAGACCTAGCCCAGACCTAATGCCCTAGCCCTAGACCT
>NW_006408925.1:1465732-1466308 GCF_000296735.1 Chrysochloris asiatica
AGCTCTAGCCCTAACCCTAGCCATAAAGGCCTATAAGACCTAGCCCAACCCTAGCCCTAAAGCCCTATCAGCCTAGCCCTAGCTCTAAAGCCTTAACAACCCTAAGCCTAGCCCTAAAGCCCTAACAGCCATAGCCCTAAAGCCCTAACAGCCATAGCCCTAAAGCCCTATCATCCCTAGCCCTCGCCCTAAAGCCCTTGCCCTAATGCCCTAGCCCTAGCCCTAGCCCTAGAACTAAAGCCCTAGCCCTAGCCCTAAAGCCCTAGTCCTAGCCCTAGCCCTAGCCCTAAAGGTAGCCCTAAAGTCCGAGCTCTGGCCTAACCCATAAAGCACTAACAGCCCTAGACCTAGCCGGAAAGCCCTAACATCCCTAGCCCTAGCCCTATAGCCCTAACAGCCCTAGCCCTAGCCATAAGCCCTTTTCCGAATGCCGTAATCCTAGCCCTAGCCCTAGCCCTAAACGTAGCCCTAAAGTCCGAGCTCTGGCCTTAGCCATAAAGCATTAACAGCCCGAGACCTATCTCTAGCCCTAAAGCCCTAAAAGCCCTAGCCCTAGCCCTAGCCCTAAAGCCCTAA
>NW_006408925.1:1466408-1467263 GCF_000296735.1 Chrysochloris asiatica
CCCTAGCCCTAAAGCGCTATAAGACCTAGCCCAACCCTAGACCTAAAGCCCTATCAGCCCTACACCCTAGCTCTAAAGCCCTAACAACCCACAGCACTAGCCCTAGCCTTAGCTTTAAGGCCCTAAGAGCTCTAGACCTAGAACTAGGCCTATCCCTAATGGCCTAACAGCCCTAGCCCTAGACCTAAAGCCCTTGACCTAATGCCCTAGCCCTAGCCCTAGACCTGAAGGCCTAGCCCTAGCCCTAAAGCCCTAACAGCCCTAGCCCTAGCCCTAAAGCCCTGTCCATAAATCCCTAGCCCTAAACCTAGCCCTAAACACCTAGCCCTGGCCTTAGCCCTAAAGCCATAAAAGCCCTAGCCCTAAAGCCCTAACAGCCCTAGCCCTAGCCATAAGCCCTTTCCCTAATGTCCTAGCCCTAGCCCTAGTCATAAACGTAGCCCTAAAGTCCTAGCCCGGGCTTTAGCCATAAAGCACTAACACCCCTAGACCTAACCCTAACCCTAAAGCACTAACAGCCCTAGACCTATCCCTGAAGCCCTAGCCCTAAATCCTTAGCCATAACCCTAAAGCCCTAACAGACGTATCCCTAACCCTAAAGCCCTAACAGCCCTAACCCTAGTGCTAGCCTTAAAGCCCTAAGAGCCCTAACACTATCCGTTAAGCCCTAACATCTCTATCCCTAGCCCTAGCCATAAAGCCCTAAGAGCCCTAGCCCTAACCCTACAGCCGTAAAAGCACTAGCCCTAGCCCATAAGCCCTAACAGTCTTGGCCTAGCCCTAAAGCCCTAACAGCAATAGCTCTTTCCCTAAAGCCCTTTCCCTAATGCCCAAGCCCTAGCCCTAGCCCTAAAC
>NW_006408925.1:1467670-1469975 GCF_000296735.1 Chrysochloris asiatica
AGCCCTAGCCCTAGCCCTAAAGCCCTAACAGACCTATCCCTATCCCTAAAGCCCTAACAGCACTAGCCCTAGTGCTAGCCTTAAAGCCCTAAGAGCCCTAGCACGATCCGTACAGCCCTAACAGCCCTAACCCAAGCCCTAAAGCCCTATAAGACCTAGCCCAACTCTAGCACTAAAGCCCTATCAGCACTAGCCCTACCTCTAAAGCCCTAACAACCCTAAGCCTATCCCTAAAGCCCTAACAGCCATAGCCCTAAAGCCCTATCAGCTCTAGCCCTAGCCCTAAAACCCTAACAGCAATAGCCCTAGCCCTAACCCTAAAGCCCTATCAGCCCTAGCCCTAGCCCTAAAGCCCTAACAGCCCTAGCCCCAGCCCTAGCCCTAAAGCCCTATCAGCTCTAGCCCAAGCCCTAAAGTTCTAACAACACTAGCCTTAGCCCTAAAGCCCTTTCCCTAATGCCCTAGCCCTAGTCCTTGCCCTAAACGTAGCCCTAAAGTCCAAGGCCTTTGCTTAGCCCTAAAGCCCTAACAGCCCTAGCCCATGCCCTAGCCCTAAAGCCCTAACAGCACTGGCCTTATCCCTAAAACCTTTGACCTAGCGATAAAACCCTATCCCTAGAAATATCCCTAAAGCTCTAAAAGCACTAACTCTAACCCTAGCCCAAAAGCCATAACACCCTAGTCCTAGCCCTAGAACTAAAGCCCTAACAGGCTAGCCGTAGCCCTATACTTAAAGCCCTAACAGCTGTAGCCCTATCGCTATCCCTAAAGCACTAACAGCACTAGACCCAGCCCTAAAGCCCAAACAGCCCTAGCCCTAGCCCTACCTTTATAGCCCTAAGAGCCCTAGCCCTAGCACTTGCCCTAGCCCTAATAGCCAAACAGTCCTAGCCTCAGCCCTAAAGCCCTTGTCCTAATGTCCTAGCCCAAGTCCAGACCTAAAGCCTTGCCCTAGCCCTAAAGCCCTAACAGCCCTAGACCTAGCCCTAAAGCCCTTTTCCTAAACGCCTAGCCCTATCCCTAAGCCTAAACCTAGCCCTAAACCCCTAGACCGGGTCTTAGCCCTAAAGCCCTAACAGTCCTTGCCCTAGTCCTAAAGCCCTAACAGCCCTAGCACTAGCCCTAGCCCTAAAGCACTAACAGTCCTAACAGCCCTTGCCCTAGCCCTAAAGCCCTAACAGCCCTATCCCTATCCCTAAAGCCCTAACAGCCCTAGCACTAGCTCTAGCCCTAAAGTCCTAACAGCCCTAGCCCTAGCCTTAAAACCCTAACAGCTCTAGCCCTAGCACTAGCCCTAAAGCCATATAAGCCCTAACCCTAACCCTAGCACTAAACCCTAACAGCTGTAGCCGTAGCCCTAGCCCTAAAGCCATATAAGCCCTAGACCTAAACGTAGCCCTAACGCCCTAAAGCCCTAACAGCCCTAGCCCTAGCCCAAAAGTCCTAACAGCCCAAACCGTTGCCCTAGCCCTAAAGCCCTAACAGTCCTAGCCCAAGCCCTAACCCTAAAGCCCTAACAGCACTGGCCCTAGCTATAAAACCCTTGACCTAATGCCCTAGCCCTAGCCCTAGCCCTTGCCCTAAATGTAGCCCTAAAGTCCAAGGCCTTGACTTAGCCCTAAAGCCCTAACAGCCTTAGCCCAAGCCATAGCCCTAAAGCCCTAACAACACTGGCCCTAGCCCTAAAACCTTTGACCTAATGCCCTGGCCTTAGACCTAGTGCTGATGCCCTAGCCCTAGCAATATCCCTAAAGCCCTAAAAGCACTAGCTCTAACCATAGCCCTAAAGCCATAACAGCCCAAGTCCTAGCCCTAGCCCTAGAGCCCTAACAGTCTAGCCGTAGCCCTATACTTAAAGCCCTAACAGCTGTAGCCCTATCCCTAAAGCACTAACAGCACGAGACCCAGCCCTAAAGCCCAAACAGCCCTAACCCTAGCCCTAGCCTTAAAGCCCTAAGAGCCTTAGACCTAGCCCTTGCACTAGCCCTAATAGCCTAACAGGCCTAGCCTCAGCCCTAAAGCCCTTGTCCTAATGTCCTAGCCCTAGCCCAGACCTAAAGCCCTAGCCCTAGCCCTAAAGCCCTAACAGCCCTAGACCTAGACCTAAGCCCTTTCCCTAAACGCCTATCCCTATCCCTAGGCCTAAACCTAGCCCTAAACCCCACGACCTGGCCTTAGCCCTAAAGCCCTAACAGACCTAGCCCTAGTCCTAAAGACTTAACAGCCCTAGCACTAGCCCTAGCACTAAAGCCCTAACAGCCCTAGCCCTAGCCCTAAAGCCCTAACAGCCCTAGCCCTAGCCCTA
>NW_006408925.1:1470417-1473640 GCF_000296735.1 Chrysochloris asiatica
AGCCCTAGCCCTAAAACCCTAACAAGCCTAGCACTAGCCCTAAAGCCCTAACAGCCCTAGCCCGAAAGTCATAACAGCCCTAACCGTTGCCATAGCCCTAAAGACCTAACAGCCCTCGCCCAAGCCCTAACCCTAAAGCCCTAACAGCACTGGCCCTAGCTATAAAACCCTTGACATAATGCCCTAGCCCTAGCCCTAGCCCTAAAGCCCTAGCCCTAGCAATGTCCCTAAAGCTCTAAAAGCACTAGCTGTAACCCTAGCCCTAAAGCCCTAACAGGTTAGCCCTAGCCCTATACATAAAGTCCTAACAGCTGTAGCCGTAGCCCTAGCCCTAAAGCATTAACAGCACTAGCCCTAGCCCTAAAGCCCAAACAGCACTAGCCCTAGCCTTAGCTTTAATGCCCTAAGAGCACTAGACCTAGCCCTAGCCCTAAAGCCCTAAGAGCCCTTGGCCCATCCCTAGGCCTAGCCCTAATGGCCTAACAGCCCTAGCCCTAGACCAAAAGCCCTTGCCCTAATGCCCTAGCCCTAGACCTAAAGGCCTAGCCCTAGCCCTAAATCCCTAACAGGGCTAGACCTATACCGAAAACCCTAACAGCCCTAGCCCTAGCCCTAAAGTCCTAACAGCCCTAGCCCTAGCCATAAGGCCTTTCCCTAATGCCCTAGCCCTAGCCCTAGCCCTAGCCGTAAAAGTAGACCTAAAGTCCTAGCCCTGACCTTAGCCATAAAGCACTAACAGCCGTAGACCTATCCCTAACCCTAAAGCCCTAACAGCCCTAGCCCTAGTGCTAGCTTTAAAGCCCTAAGAGCCCAAGCACTATCCATTAAGCCCTAACATCCCTAGCCCTAGCCCTAGCCATAAAGCCCTAAGAGCCCTAGCCCTAACCCTACAGCCGTAAAAGCCCTAGCCCTAGCCCTTAAGCCCTAAATGTCCTAGGCCAAGCCCTAAAGCCCAAACAGCACTAGCCCTAGGACTAAAGCCCTTTCCCTAATGCCCAAGCCCTAGCCCTATCCCTAAACATAACACTAAAGTCCTAGCCCTGTCCTTAGCCCTAAAGCCCTAACAGCAATAGCCCTAGCTCTAGCCCTAAAGCTGTAAAATCTCTAGCCCTAACCCTAGCCCTAAAGACCTATAAGACCTAGTCCAACCCTAGCCCTAAAGCCCTATCAGCCCTAGCCCTAGCTCTAAAGTCCCTAACAGCCCTAATCCTAGCCCCAAAGCCCTAACAGCCATAGCCCTAAACCCCTATCAGCTCTAGCCCTAGCCCTAAAGCCCTAACAGCAATAGCCCTAGCCCTAACCCTAAAGCCCTAACAGCCCTAGCCCCAGCCCTAGCCCTAAAGAACTAACAGCTGTAGCTGTAGCCCTAGCCGTAAAGCCCTTGCCCAAATGCCCTAGCCCTAGCCCTAGACCTAGAGCCCTAGCTCTAGCCCTAAAGCCCTAACAGACCTATCCCTATCTCTAAAGCCCTAACATCCCTAGCCCTAGTGCTAGCCTTAAAGCTCTAAGAGCCCTACCCTAACACTATCTGTAAAGCCCTAACAGCCTTATCCCTAGCCCTAGCCTTAAAGACCTAAGAGCCCTACCCTAAACCTAAAGCCCTAAAAGCACTAGCCCTAGCCCTTAAGCTCTAACAGCCCTAGGCTTAGCCCTAAAGCCCTAACAGCACTAGTCCTAGCCCCAAAGCCCTTTCCCTAATGCCCAAGCCCTATCCATAGCCCTTAATGTAACACTAAAGTCCTAGCCCTGGAATTAGCCCTAAAGCCCTAACAGCCCTAGCCCTAGCCCTAAAGCCCTAAGAGCTCTAGACCTAACCCTAGCCCTAAAGCCCTATAAGACCTAGCCCAACCCTAGCCCTAAAGCCCTATCAGCCCTAGCCCTACCTCTAAAGCCCTAACAACCTTAAGCCTATCCCTAAAGCCCTAATAGCAATAGCCCTAAGCCCTATCAGCTCTAGCCCTAGCCCAAAAGCCCTAACAGCAATAGCCCTAGCACTAACCCTAAAGCCCAATCAACCATAGCCCTAGCCCTAAAGCCCTAACAGCCCTTGCCCCAGCCCTAGCCATAAAGCCCTATCTGCTCTAGCCCTAGTCCTAAAGCCCTTAAAGCACTAGCCCTAGCCCTAAAGCCCTTTCCCTAATGTCCTAGCCCTAGCCCTTGACCTAAACGTAGCCCTAAAGTCCAAGGCCTTGACTTAACCATAAAGCCCTAACAGCCCTAGCCCAAGCCCTAGCCCTAAAGCCCTAATAGCACTGGCCCTAGCCGTAAAACCTTTGACCTAATGCCCTAGCCTTAGACCTAGCGCTAAAGCCCTAGCCCTAGCAATATCCCTAAAACGCTAAAAGCACTAGTTCTAACCCTAACCCTAAAGCCATAACAGACCTAGCCATAGCCCGAGCCCTAGCCCTAGCCCTAAAGCCCGAACAGGCTAGCCGTAGGGCTATACTTAAAGCCCTAACAGCTGTAGCCCTATCCTTATCCCTAAAGCACTAAGAGCACTAGACCCAGCCCTAAAGCCCAAACATCCCTAGCCCTAGCCCTAGCCCTAGCCTTAAAGCCCTAAGAGCCCTAGCCCTAGCCCTAGCCTTAATAGCATAACAGTCCTAGCCCCAGCCCTAAAGCCCTTGTCCTAATGCCCTAGCCCTAGACCTAGACCTAAAGCCCTAGCCCTACCCAGAAAGCCCTAACAGCCCTAGCCCTAGACCTAAAGCCCTTTCACTAATGGCCTAACCCTATCCCTAGGCCTAAACCTAGCCCTAAACCCCTAGCCCTGGTCTTAGCCCTAAAGCCCTAACAGCCCGAGCCCTAGTCCTAAAGCCCTTAAAGCACTAGCACTAGCCCTAAAGCCCTTTCCCTAATGCCCTAGCCCTAGTCCTTGCCCTAAACGTAGCCCTAAAGTCCAAGGCCTTGACTTAGCCCTAAAGCCCTAACATCACTGTCCCTAGGCCTAAAACCTTTGACCTAATGCCCTAGCCTTAGACCTAGTGCTAAAGCCCTAGCACTAGCAATATCCCTAAAGCCCTAAAAGCACTAGCTCTAACCCTAGCCCTAAAGCCATAACAGCCCTAGCCCTAACCCTAGCCATAAAGCCCTAACAGGCTAACCCTAGCCCTATACTTAAAGCCCTAACAGCTGTAGCCCTATCCCTATCCCTAAAGCACTAACAGCACTAGACCCAGCCCTAAAGACCAAACAGCCCTAGCCCTACCCTAGCCATAGCCCT
>NW_006408925.1:1506896-1509782 GCF_000296735.1 Chrysochloris asiatica
TAGCCCTAAACCCCTATCCCTGGACTGAGACCTAAAGCCCCAACAGACCGAGCCCTAATCCTAAAGCCCAAAAAGCCCTAGCACTAGCCCTAAAACCCTAAAAGCCCTAGCCATAGCCCTAAGCACTTTCCCTAATGCCCGAGCCCTAGCCCTTTCCCTAAACGTAGCCTTAAAGTCCTATTCCTTTCCTTAGGCCTAAAGCCCTAACAGCCCTAGCCCTAGCCCTAAAGCCCTTTCCTTAAACGCCTATCCCTATCCCTAGGCCTAAACCTAGCCCTAAAGCCCTAGCCCTGGCCTTAGCCCTAATGCCCTAACAGCCCTAGCACTAGTCCTAAAGCCCTAACAGCTCTAGCCCTAGTCCTAAAGCCCTTTCCATAAAGCCCTTGCTCTAAACCTAGCCTTAAACCCCTAGCCCTGGCCTTAGCCCTAATGCCCTAACAGCCCTAGCACTAGTCCTAAAGCCCTAACTGCCCTAGCCCTAGTCCTAAAGCCCTTTCCATAAAGTCCTAGCCCTAAACCTAGCCTTAAACCCCGAGCCCTGGCCTTAGCCCTAAAGCCCTAACAGCCCGAGACCTAGCCCGAAAGCCCTAACAGCCCTAGCCCAAGCCCTAAATCCCTAAGAGCCCAAGCCTTTCCCATAAGCCCTTTCCATAATGCCCTAGTCCTAGCCCTAGCCCTAGCCCTAGCACTAAACGTAGCCCTAAAGTCCTAGCCCTGGCCTTAGCCATAAAGCACTAACAGCCCTAGCCCTATCCCTAACCCTAAAGCCCTAGCAGCCCTAAACCTAGCCCTAAAGCACTAGCCCTAAATCCATAGCCCTAGCCCTAAAGCCCTAACAGACCTATCTCTATCCCTAAAGCCCTAACAGCCCTAGTACTAGTGCTAGCCTTAAAGCCTTAAGAGCCATAGCATTATCCATAAAGCCCAAACAGTCCTGGGCCTAGTGCTAGCCTTAAAGCCCTAAGGGCCATAGCACAATCCGTAAAGCCCTAACAGCCCTAGCCCTAGTGCTAGCCTTAAAGACATATGAGCCCTAGATATAAAGCCCTAAAAGCCCTAGCCCTTGCTCTTAAGCCCTAACAGCCCTAGGCCTAGCCCTAAAGCCCTATCAACACTAAGCCTAGACCTAAAGCCCTCACAGCCATAGCCCAAAAGCCCTATCAGCTCTAGCCCTAGCCCTAAAGCCCTAACAGCACTGGCCATAGCCCTAAAACATTTGACCTAATGCCCTAACACTAGCCCTAGCCATAAAGCCCTAGCCCTAGCAATATCCCAAAAGCCCTAAAAGCACTAGTTCTAACCCTAGCCCTAAAGCCATAACAGCCCTAGCCCTAGCCCTAGCCCAAAAGCCCTAACAGGCTACCCTAGGCCTATCCCTAAAGCCCTAACAGCACTATACCCAGCCCTAAAGCCCAAACAGCCCTAACACTAGCCCTAGCCTTAAAGCCCTAAGAGCCCTAGACCTAGAACTAGCCTTAGCCCTAATAGCCTAACAGCCATAGCCTCAGCCCATAAGGGCTTGTCCTAATGCCTTAGCCCTAGACCTAGACCTAAAGCAATAGCCCTAGCCCTAAAGCCCTAACAGCCCTAGCCCTAGCCCTAAAGCCCTTTCCCTAATCGCCTAGCCCTATCCCTAGGCCTAAACCTAGCCCTAAACCCCTATCCCTGGACTAGGCCCTAAAGCCCCAACAGACCGAGCCCTAGTCCTAAAGCCCTAACAGCCCTAGCACTAGCCCTAAAAGCCTAAAAGCCCTAGCCATAGCCCTAAGCACTTTCCCTAATGCCCTAGCCCAGCCCTTGCCCTAAACGTAGCCTTAAAGTCCTAGTCCTTTCCTTAGCCCTAAAGCCTTAACAGCCCTAGCCCTAGCCCTAAAGCACTAACAGCCCTAGACCAATCCCTAAAGCTCTAGCCCGAAATACTTAGCCCTAGCCCTAAAGCCCTAACAGCCTTAGCCCTAGGCCTAGCCCTAGCCTTAAAGCCCTAAGAGCCCTAGACCTAGTCCTAGCCTTAGCCCTAATAGCCTAACAGCCCTAGGCTCAGCCCTAAAGCCCTTGTCCTAATGCCCTAGCCCTAGCCCTAGACCTAAAGCCCTAACCCTAAAGCTCAAAGAGCCCTAGCCCTAGCCCTACCTTAAAGACCTAAGAGCCCTAGCCCTAGCCCTAGCGCTAAAGCCATAAAAGCCCTAGCCCTAGACCTAAAGCTCTAACAGCCCTAGGCTTAGTCCTAAAGCCCTAACAGCACTAGCCCTAGCCCCAAAGCCCTTTCCCTAATGCCCAAGCCTTGGCCTTGCCCTAAAAGTAACACTAAAGTCCTAGCCCTGGCCTTAGCCCTAAAGTCCTAACAGCCCTATCCCTAGCCCTAGCCCTAATGCCCTAAAAGCACTAGCCCTAGCCCTAAAGCCCTTTCCCTAATGCCCAAGACCTAGCCCTAGCTCTAAACGTAACACAAAAGTCCTAGCCCTGGCCTTAGCCCTAAAGCCCTAACAGCCCTAGCCCTAGCCCTAGTAATAATGCCCTAAGAGCTCTAGCCCTAACCCTAGCACTAAAGCCCTATAAGACCTAGCCCAACCATAGCCTTAAAGCCCTATCAGCCCTAGCCCTAGCTCTAAAGCCCTAATAACCCTAAGCCTAGCCCTAAAGCCCTAACAGCCATAGCCCTAAAGCCCTATCAGTTCTAGCCCTAGCCCTAAAGCCCAAACAGCGATAGCCCTAGCACTAACCCTAAAGCACTATCAGCCCTAGCCCTAGCCCTATCCCTAAAGCCCTAACAGCCCTAGCCCCAGCCCTAGCCCTAAAGCCCTATCGGCTCTAGCCCAAGCCCTAAAGCCCTAAAAGCACTAGCCCTAGCCCTAAAGCCCTTTCCCTAATGCCCTAGCCCTAGCCCTT
>NW_006408925.1:1509912-1512633 GCF_000296735.1 Chrysochloris asiatica
CGTAGCCCTATACTTAAAGCCCTAACAGCTGTAGCCCTATCCCTATCCCTAAAGCACTAACAGCACTAGACACAGCCCTAAAGACCAAACAGCCCTAGGCCTAGCCCTAGCCCTAGCCTTAAAGCCCTAAGAGCCCTAGCCCTAGACCTCGCCCTAATAGCCTAACAGCCCTAGCCTCAGCCTTAAAGCACTTGTCCTAATGTCCTAGCCCTAGCCCTGTACCTAAAGCCCTAGCCCTAGCCCTAAAGCCCTAACAGCCCTAGACCTAGCCCTAAAGCCCTTTCCTTAAATGCCTAGCCCTATCCCTAGGCCTAAACCTAGCCCTAAACCCCTAGCCCTGGCCTTACCCCTAATGCCCTAACAGCCCTAGCACTAGTCCTAAAGCCCTAACTGCCCTAGCCCTAGTCCTAAAGCCCTTTCCATAAAGCCCTAGCCTTAAACCTAGCCTTAAACCCCTAGCCCTGGCCTTAGCCCTAATGCCCTAACAGCCCTAGACCTAGCCCGAAAGCCCTAACAGCCCTAGCCCAAGCCCTAAATCCCTAAAAGCCCAAGCTTTTGCCATAAGCCCTTTCCATAATGCCCTAGTCCTAGCCCTAGCCCTAGCCCTAGCCCTAAAGCCCTAGCAGCCCTAGACCTAGCCCTAAAGCCATAGCCCTAAATCCATAGCCCTAGCCCTAAAGCCCTAACAGACTTATCTCTATCCCTAAAGCCCTAACAGCCCTAGTCCTAGTGCTAGCCTTAAAGCCCTAAGAGCCATAGCACTATCCGTAAAGCCCAAACAGCCCTAGGCCTAGTGCTAGCCTTAAAACCCTAAGGGCCATAGCACAATCCGTAAAGCCCTAACAGCCATAGCCCTAGTGCTAGCCTTAAAGATATATGAGCCCTAGATATAAAGCCCTAAAAACCCTAGCCCTTGCTCTTAAGCCCTAACAGCCCTAGGCCTAACCCTAAAGCGCTAAAAGCCCTAGCCCTAGCCCTTAAGCCCTAACAGCCCTAGGCCTAGCCCTAAAACCCTAACAACACTAAGCCTAGTCCTAAAACCCTCACAGCCATAGCCCAAAAGCCCTATCAGCTCTAGCCCTAGCCCTAAAACCTTTGACCTAATGCCCTAACCCTAGCCCTAGCCATAAAGCCCTAGCCCTAGCAATATCCCTAAAGCCCTAAAAGCACTAGCTCTAACCCTAGCCCTAAAGCCATAACAGCCCTAGCCCTAGCCTTAGCCCAAAAGCCCTAACAGGTTACCCTAGGCTTATCCCTAAAGCCCTAACAGCACTAGACCCAGCCCGAAAGCCCAAACAGCCCTAGCACTAGCCCTAGCCTTAAAGCCTAAAGAGCCCTAGACCTAGACCTAGCCTTAGCCCTAATAGCCTAACAGCCCTAGCCTCAGCCCATAAGGGCTTGTCCTAATGCCCTAGTCCTAGACCTAGACCTAAAGCAATAGCCGTAGCCCTAAAGCCCTAACAGCCCTAGCCGTAGCCCTAAAGCCCTTTGCCTAATGGCCTAGCCCTATCCCTAGGCCTAAACCTAGCCCTAAACCCCTATCCCTGGACTGAGCCCTAAAGCCCCAACAGACCGAGCCCTAGTCCTAAAGCCCTAACAGCCCTAGCACTAGCCCTAAAAGCCTAAAAGCACTAGCCATAGCCCTAAGCACTTTCGCTAATGCCCTAGCCCTAGCCCTTGCCCTAAACGTAGCCTTAAAGTCCTAGACCTTTCCTTAGCCATAAAGCCCTAACAGCCCTAGCCCTAGCCCTAAAGCACTAACAGCCCTAGACCAATCCCTAAAGTTCTAGCCTGAAATACTTAGCACTAGCCCTAAAGTCCTAACAGCCTTAGCCCTAGCCCTAGCCCTAGCCTTAAAGCCCTAAGAGCCCTAGACCTAGTCCTTGCCTTAGTCCTAATAGCCTAACAGCTCTAGCCTCAGCCCTAAAGCCCTTGTCCTAATTCCCTAGCCCTAGCCCTAGAGCTAAATCCCTAGCCCTAAAGCCCAAACAGCCCTAGCCCTAGTCCTAGCCTTAAAGACCTAAGAGCCCTAGCCCTAGCCCTATCCCTAAAGCCCTAAAAGCCCTAGCCCTAGACCTTAAGCTCTAACAGCCCTAGGCTTAGCACTAAGGCCCTAACAGCACTAGCCCTAGCCCCAAAGCACTTTCCCTAATGCCCAAGCCCTAGCCCTAAACGTAACACTAAAGTCCTAGCCCTGACCTTAGCCCTAAAGTCCTAACAGCCCTAGCTCTAGCCTTAGCCCTAATGCCCTAAGAGCTCTAGCTCTAACCCTAGCACTAAAGCCCTATAAGACTTGCCCAACCCTAGCCCTAAAGCCCTATCAGCCCTAGCCCTAGCTCTAAAGCCCTAACAACCCTAAGCCTAGCCCTAAAGCCCAAACAGCCAAAGCCCTAAAAACCTATCAGCTCTAGCCCTAGCCCTAAAGCCCAAACAGCAAAAGGCCTATAACTAACCAAAAAGCACTATCAGCCCTAGCCCTAGCCCTATCCCTAAAGCCCTAACAGCCCTAGCCCCAGCCCTAGCCCTAAAGCCCTATCAGCTCTAGCCCAAGCCCTAAATCCCTAAAAGCACTAGCCATAGCCCTAAAGCCCTTTCCCTAATGCCCTAGCCCTAACCCTTGCCCTAAACGTAGCCCTAAAATCCAAGGCCTTGACTTAGCCCTAAAGCCCTAACAGCACTGGCCCTAGCCCTAAAACCTTTGACCTAATGCCCTAGCCTTAG
>NW_006408925.1:1513316-1515021 GCF_000296735.1 Chrysochloris asiatica
AGCCCTAGACCTAGCCCTAGCCCTAAAGCCCTAAAAGCCCTAGCACTAGCCCTAGCCCTAAAACCATAACAGCCCTAGTCCTAGCCCTAAAGTCCAAAAAGCACTAGCCCTAGCCTTAGCCTTAAGGCCCTAAGAGCCCTAGACCTAGCCCTAGCCCTAAAGCCCTAACAGCACTTGGCCTAGCCCTAGGGCTAGCCCTAAAGGCCTAACAGCCCAAGCATTAGCCCTAAAGCACTTGCCCTAATGCCCTAGCCCTAGCCCTATCACTAAAGCCCCAACAAACCCAACCCTAGCCCTAAAGCCCTAACATCACTAGCCCTAGCCATAAAGACCTAACAGCCCTAGTCCTAGCTCTAGCCCTAAATCCCTAAGAGCCCTAGACCTAGCATTAGCCTTAAAGCCCTAACAGCCCTAGCCCAAGCCCTAGCCCTAAAGCCCTAACAGGCTAACCCTAGCCCTATATGTAAAACACTAACAGCTGTAGCCCTAGCCCTATCCCTAAAGCACTAAGAGCACTAGACCTAGCCCTAAAGCCCAAATAGCCCTAGCCCTAACCCTAGCCCTAGCCTTAAAGCTCTAAGAGCCCTAGACCTATCCCTAGCCCTAAAGCCCTAAGAGCCCCTGCCCTAGCCCTAGCCGTAGCCCTAAAGCCCTAACAGCACTAGTCCTAGCCCTAAAACCCTTTCCCTAATGCCCAAGCCCTAGCCCTAGCCCTAAATGTAACACTAAAGTCCTAGCCCTGGCCATAGCCCTAAAGCCCTAACAGACCTAGCCCAAAAGCCCTATAAGACCTAGCCCAACCTTAGCCCTAAAGCCCTGTCAGCCCAAGCCCTAGTCCTAGCCCTAGCCCAAGCCCTAGCTCTAAAGCCCTAACAACCATAAGCCTAGCCCTAAAGCCCTCACAGCCATAGCCCAAAAGCCCTATCAGCTCTAGCCCTTGCCCTAAAGCCCTATCCCTGGAAATATCCCTAAAGCCCTAAAAGCACTAGCTCTAACCCTATCCCTAAAGCCATAACAGCCCTAGCCCTAGCGCTAGCCCTAAAGCCTTAACAGGCTACCCTAGCCCTATACTTAAAGCCCTAACAGGCTACCCTAGCCCTATACTTAAAGCACTAACAGCACTAGACCCAACCCTAAAGCCCAAACAGTCATAGCACTAGCCCTAGCCTTAAAGCCCTAAGAGCCCTAGAGCTAGCCCTAGCCCTAGCCCTAATAGCCTAACAGCCCTTGCCCCAGCAGATAAGGCCTTGTCCTAACGCCGTAGTCCTAGACCTAGACCTAAAGCCCTAAGAGCCCGTGCCCTAGCCTTAACCATAGCCCTAATAGCCTAACAGCCCTAGTCCCAGCCCTAAAGCAATTGTCCTAAAGCACTAGCCCTAGCCCTAGACCTAAAGTCCTAGCCCTAGCCTTAAAGCCCTAACAGCCCTAGCCCTAGCCATAAAGCCCTTTACCTAAAGGCCTAGCCCTACCCCTAGGCCTAAACATAGCCTTAAACCCCTAGTCCTGGCCGTAGCCCTAAAGCCCTAACAGCCCTAGCCCTAGTTCTAAAGCCCTAACAGCCCTAGCACTAGCCCTAAAGCCCTAAAAGCCCTAGCCCTAGCTCTAAGCACTTTCCCTAATGCCCTAGCCCTAGCCCTAAACATATCCCTAAAGTCCTACTCTTATCCTTAGCCCTAAAGCCCTATCAGCCCTAGCCCTAGCCCTA
>NW_006408925.1:1515121-1521228 GCF_000296735.1 Chrysochloris asiatica
CTAAAGCCCTAGACCTAATTCCTTAGCCCTAGCCCGAACGCCCTAACAGCCCTAGCCCAAGCCCTAGCCCTAAAGCCCTAACAGGCTTAGCCGTAGCACTAGCCCTAAAACACTAAGAGCCCTAGCCCTAGCTCTAGCCCTGAAGCCCTAGCAGCTCTAGCCCTAGCTCTAGCCCTAAAGCCCTATAAGCCCTAGCCCTAAAACAAGCCCTAAAGCCCTAACAGCATTAGCCCTAGGCCTAGCCCTAAAGCCCTAACAGCCCTAGCCCAAGCCCTAGCCCTAAAGCCCTAACAGCACTGGATCTAGCCCTAAAGCCCTTGATCTAATGCACTAGCCCAAGACCTAGCCTTAAAGCCCTAGCCCTAGCCCTGTCCCTAAAGCCCTAAAAGCACTATCTCTAACCCTAGTCTTAAAGCCATAACAGCCCTATCCCTATCCCTATCCCTAAAGCCCTAACAGGCTAGCCCTGTCCCTATCCCTAAAGCCCCAACAAACCCAACCCTAGCCCTAAAGCCATAACAGCACTAGCCCTAGCCCTAAAGCCCTAACAGCCATAGCCCTAGCACTAGCCCTAAAGCCCTAACAGCCCTAGACATAACATTAGCCTTAAAGCACTAAAAGCCATAGCCCAAGCCCTAGCCCTAAAGCCCTAACAGCCATAGCCCAAGCCATATCCCTAAAGCCCTAACAAGCCTAGCACAAGCCCTAAAGCCCTAACAGCCTAGCCCTAAGGTCCTAACAGCCCTAAATGTTGCCCAAGGCCTAAAGCCCTAACAGCCCTAATCCAAGCCCTAGCCCTAAAGCCATAACAGCACTGGCACTAGCCATAAAACCCTTGACCTAATGCCCTAGCCCTAGACCTAGCCCTAAAGCCCTAGCCCTAGCAATGTCATTTAAGCCCTACAAGCACTACCTCTAACCCTAGGCCTAAAGCATTAACAGCACTAGCCCTATCCCTAATGCCCTTTCCCTAATGCCCAAGCCCTAGCCCTAGCCCTAAACGTAACACTAAAGTCCTAGCCCTGGCCTTAGCCCTAAAGCCCTAACAGCCCTAGCTCTAGCCTTAGTCATAAAGCCCTAAGAACTCTAGCCCTAACCCTAGCCCTAAAGCCTTATGAGACCTAGCCCAAGCCTAACCCTAATGCCGTATCAGCCCTAGCCCTAGTACTAGCCCTAACCCTAGCTCTAAAGCCCTAACAAACCTAAGCCTAGCCCTAAAGCCCTCACAGCCAAGCCCAAAAGCCCTATCAGCTCTAGCCTTAATGCCCTAACAGCCCTAGGCCTAATCCTAGCCCTAAAGCCCTATCAGCCCTAGCCCTAGCCCTAGGCCTAAAGCCCTAAAAGCCCTAGCCCCATCCCTAGCCCTAAAGTCCTCTCAGCTCTAGCCCAAGCCCTAAAGCCCTAACAGCACTAGCTCTAGCCCTAAAGCCCTTTCCCTAATGCCCTAGCCCTAGCACTTGCCCTAAAATTAGCCCTAAAATCCAAGGATTTGCCTTAGTCCTAAATCCCTAATAGGCCTAGCCCAAGCCCTACCCCTAAAGCCCTAACAGCACTGGCCCTAGCCCTAAAACCTTTGACCTAATGCCCTAGCCCTCGACCTAACCTAAAGCCCTAGCCCTAACAATATCCCTAAAGCCCTAAAAGCACTAGCTCTAACCCAGCCCTAAAGCCATAACAGCCCTAGCACTAACCCTAGCCCTAAAGCCATAACACGCTAGCCCAAGCCCTATACTTAAAGCCCTAACAGCTGTAGACCTAGCCCTATCCCTAAAGCATTAACAGCACTAGACCCAGCCCTAAAGCCCAAACAGCCCTAGACCTAGCCCTAGCCTTAAAGCCCTAAGAGCCCTAGACCTAGACCTAGACCTAGCCCTAATAGCCTAACAGCCCTAGCACCAGCCCTAAAGCCCTTGTCCTAATGCCCTAGACCTAGACCTAGACCTAAAGCCCTAGCCCTAGCGCTAAAAGTCCTAACAGCCCTAGCCCTAGCCCTAAAGCCCTTTCCCTAATGGCCTATCCCTATCCCTAGGCCTAAACCTAGCCCAAACCCCAAGTCCTGGCCTTAGCCCTAAAGCCCTAACAGCCCTAGCCCTAGTCCTAAAGCCCTAACAGCCCTAGCACTAGACCTAAAGCCCTAAAAGCCCTAGCCCTAGCCCTAAGCACTTTCCCTAATGCCCAAGCCCTAGCCCTAGCCCTAAACGTAGCCCTAAAGTCCTAGTCCTTCCCTTAGCCCTAAAGCCATAACAGCCCTAGCCTTAGCCCTAAAGCACTAATAGCCCTAGACCAATCCATAAAGCTCTAGCCCTAAATCCTTAGCCCTAGCCCTAAAGCCCTAAGAGCCCTAGCCCTAGCCCTTGCCCTACTTTAAAGCCCTAAGAGCCCTAGCCCTAGCCCTAATAGCCTAAGAGTCCTAGCCTCAGTCCTAAAGCTCTTGTCCTAATTCCCTAGCCCTAGCCCTAGATCTAAAGCCCTAGCCCTAGCCCTAAAGCCCAAACATCCATAGCCCTAGGCCTAAAGCCCTTTCCCAAAAGGCGTAGCCATATCCCTTGGCCTAAACCTAGCCCTAAACCCCTAGCCTTGGCCTTAGCCCTAAAGCCCTAACAGCCCAAGCCCTAGTAATAAAGCCCTAACAGCCCTAGCACTAGCCCTAAAGCCCTAAAAGCCCTAGCCCTAAGCACTTTCCCTAATGCCCTAGCCCTAGCCCTAACCCTAAACGTAGCCCTAAAGTCCTAGCCCTGGCCTTAACCATAAAGCACTAACAACCCTAGCCCTATCCCTAATCCTACAGCCCTAAAAGCCCTAGACCTATCCCTAAAGCCCTAGCCCTAAATCCTTAGCCCTATCCCTAAAGCCCTAACAGCCATAGCCTAAGCGCTAGCCCTAAAGCCCTAAAAGGCCTAGCCTTAGCCCTAGAACTAAAGACCTAACAGCCCTAGCCCTAGCCCTAGCACAGAAGCCCTTGCAGCTCTAGCCCTAGCCCTAGCCCTAAAGCCCTATAAGCCATAGCCCTAACCCAAGCCCTAAAGCCCTATTAGCCCTAGCCCTAGCCCTAGCCCTAAAGCCCTAACAGCTCTAGCCCAAGCTCTAGCCCTAAAGCCCTAACAGCACTGGCCCTAGCCCTAAAGCCCTTGATCTAATGCACTAGCCGAAGACCTAGCCCTAAAGCCCTAGCCCTAGCCCTGTCCCTAAAGCCCTAAAAGCACTACCTCTAACCCTAGCCCTAAAGCCATAACAGCCCTAGATCTATCCCTAAAGCCCTAAATCCCTAGCCCTAGCCTTAAATACCTAAAAGCCCTAGGCATAAAGCCCTAAAACCCCTAGCACTAGCCCTTAAGCCCTAACAGCCCTAGGCCTAACCCTAAAGCCCTAACAGCACTAGCCCTACCCCTAAAGCCCTTTCCCTAATGCCCAAGCCCTAGTCTTAGCTCTAAACGTAACACTAAAGTCCTAGCCCTGGCCTTAGCCCTAAAGCCCTAACAGCCCTAGCCCTAAATCCCTAAGATCTCTAGCCCTAACCCTAGCCCTAAATCTCTATAAGACCTAGCCCAACCCTAGCCCTAAAGATCTATCAGCCCTAGCCCTAGTACTAGCCCTAGCCCTAGCTCTAAAGCCCTAACAACCTTAAGCCTAGCCCTAAATCCCTCACATCCACAGCCCAAAAGCCCTATCAGCTCTAGCCCTAGGCCTAAAGCCCTAACAGCCCTAGCCCTAGTCCTAGCCCTAAAGCCCTATCAGCCCTAGCCCTAGCCCTAAAGCCCTAACAGCCCTTGCCCCAGCCCTAGCCCTAAAGTCCTCTCAGATCTAGATCAAGCCCTAAAGCCCTAACAGCACTAGTTATAGCCCTAAAGCCCTTTCCCTAATGCCCTAGCCCTAGCCCTTACCCTAAATTTAGCCCTAAAGTCCAAGGACTTGCCTTAGCCCTAAAGCCCTAATAGCCCTAGCCCAAGCCCTAGCCCTAAAGCCCTAACAGCACTGGCCCTAGCCCTAAAACCTTTAACCTAATGCCCTAGCCCTTGACCTAATCTAAAGCCCTAGCCCTAGCAATATCCCTAAAGCCCTAAATGCACTAGCTCTAACACAGACCTAAAGCCCTTTCCCTAGCCCTAGACCTAAAGCCCTAACAGGCTAGCCCTAGCCCTATACTTAAAGCCCTAACAGTTGTAGACCTAGCCCTATCCCTAAAGCATTAACAGCACTAGACCCAGCGCTAAAGCCCAAACAGCCCAAGACCTAGACCTAGCCTTAAAGCCCTAAGAGCCCTAGACCTAGACTTAACCCTAGCCCTCATAGCCTAACAGCCCTAGCCCCAGCATTATAGCCCTTGTCCTAATGCCCTAGACCTAAAGCACTAGCCCTAGCCCTAAAGTCCAAACAGCCCTAGCCCTAGCCCTAAAGCCATTTCCCTAAAGGCCTAGACCTCGACCTAACCTAAAGCCCTAGCCCTAGCGATATCCCTAAAGCCCTAAAAGCACTAGCTCTAACCCAGCCCTAAAGCCATAACAGCCCTAGCCCTAGCACTAGCCCTAAAGCCCTAACAGGCTAGCCTTAGCCCTATACTTAAAGCCCTAACAGTTTTAGACCTAGCCCTATCTCTAAAGCATTAACAGCACTAGACCCAGCCCTAAAGCCCAAACAGCCCTAGAACTAGCCGTAGCCTTAAAGCCCTAAGAGCCCTAGACCTAGACCTAGATATAGCCCTAATAGCCTAACAGCCCTAGCCCCAGCATTAAAGTCCTTGTCCTAATGCCCTAGCCCTAGACCTAGACCTAAAGTCCTAGCCCTTGCCCTAAAGCCATAACAGCCCTAGCCCTAGCCCTAAAGCCCTTTTCCTAATGGCCTAGCCCTATCTCTAGGCCTAAACCTAGACCTAAACCCCTAGCCCTGGCCTTAGCCCTAAAGCCCTAAAAGCCCTAGCCCTAGTCCTAAAGCCCTAACAGCCAGAGCCTAAGCCCTAGACCTAAAGCCCTAACAGGCCTAGCATTAGCCCTTCGAACTAAATCCCTAACAGCCCTAGCCCTAGCCCTAGCATTAAAGCCCTAAGAGCCCTAGCCCTAGCCCTAATAGCCTAACAGTCCTAGCCTCAGCCCTAAAGCTCGTGTCCTAATTCCCTAGCCCTAGCCGTAGACCTAAAGCCCTAGCCCTAAATTCCAAACAGCCCTGGCCCTAGCCCTAGCCCTAAAGCCGTTTCCCTAAAGGCCTAGCCCTATCACTAGGAGTAAACCTAGCCCTAAACCCCTAGCCTTGGCCTTAGCCCTAAAGCCCTAACAGCCCAAGCCCTAGTCCTAATGCCCTAACAGTCCTAGCTTTAGCCCTAAAGCCCTAAAAGCCCTAGCCCTAGCCCTAGACCTAAGCACTTTCCCTAATGCCCTAGCCATAGCCCTAAACTTACCCCTAAAATCCTAGTCCTGTCCTTAGCCCTAAAGCCCTAACAGCCCTAGCCCTAGCCCTAAAGCACTAACAGCCCTACCCCTATCCCTAAAGTCCTAACAGGCCTAACCCATGCCTTAGCTATAAAGCCCGAACAGCCCTAGCCGAAGCCCTATACCTAAAGCCCTAACAGCACTGGCCCTATCCATAAAACCCTTGATCTAATGTCCTAGCCCTAGACCTAGCCCTAAAGCCCTAGCCCTAGCAATGTCCCTAAAGCCCTTAAAGCACTAGCTCTAACCCTAGCCCGAAAGCCATAACAGTTCTAACCCTAGCCCTAGCCGTAAAGCCCTAACATGTTAGCCCTAGCCCTATACATAAAGCCCTAACAGCACTAGCCCTAGCCCTAGCCCTAAAGCATTAACAGCACTAGACCTAGCCCTAAAGCCCAAACAGCACTAGCCCTAGCCTTAGCCTTAAGGCCCTAAGAGCTCTAGACCTAGACCAAGCCCTAAAGCCCTAAGAGCCCGTGGTCCAGTCCTAGGCCTAACCCTAATGGCCTAACAGCACTAGCCCTAGCCCTAAAGCCCTTGCCCTAATGCCCTAGCCCTAGCCCTACAGCCCTAGCCCTAGCCCTAGCCCTAAAGCCCTTTCCATAAAGCCGTAGCCCTAAACGCCTAGCCCTGGCTTAGCCCCAAACCCTAAGAGCCCTAGACCTAGCCCGAAAGCCCTAACAGCCC
>NW_006408925.1:1521328-1524498 GCF_000296735.1 Chrysochloris asiatica
AAAGCCCTAACAGCCCCAGCCCTAGCCCTAAAGCCCTAACAGCCCTAGCCCTAGCCCTAAAGCCCTAACAGCCCTAGCCCTAGCCCTAAAGCCCTAACAGTCCTAGACCTAGCCCTAAAGCCCTAACAGCCCTAGCCCTAGCCCTAAAGCCTTTTCCATAAAGCCCTAGCCCTAAGCCTAGCCCTAAACCCCTAGCCCTGGCCTTAGCCCTAAATCCCTAACAGCCCTAGACCTAGCCAGAAAACCCTAACAGCCCTAGCCCTAGCAATAAGCCCTTTCCCTAATGCCCTATTCCTAGCCCTAGCCTTAGCCCTAAACGTAGCCCTAAAGTCCTAGCCCTGGTCTTAGCCATAAAGCACTAACAGCCCTAGCCCTATACCGAACCCTAAAGCACTAACAGCCCTAGACATAGCCCTTAAGCCCTAGCCCTAAATCCTTAGCCCTAGCCCTAAAGCCCTAACAGCCATAGCCCCAGCCCTAAAGCCCTAACAGCACTAGCTCTAGCCCTAAAGACCTTTCCCTAATGCCATAGCCCTAGCCCTAGACCTAAAGCCCTAGCCCTAGCCCTAAAGGCCTGACAGCCCTAGCCCTAGACTTAGCCCTAAAGCCCTTTCCATAAAGCCCTAGCCCTAAACCTAGCCTTAAACCCCTATCCCTGGCCTTAGACCTAAAGCCCTAACAGCCCTAGCCCAAGCCCTAAATCCCTAACAGCCCAAGCCTTTGCCATAAGCCCTTTCCATAATGCCCTAGTCCTATTCCTGTCCCTAGCCATAAATGTAGCCCTAAAGTCCTAGCCCTGGCCTTTGCAATAAAGCACTAACAGCCCAAGCCCTAGCCCTAACTCTAAAGCCCTAACAGCCCTAGCCCTAGCCCTAAAGTCCTAGCCCTAAATCCTTAGCCCTAGCCCTAAAGCCCTAACAGACCTATCTCTATCCCTAAAGCCCTAACAGCCCTAGTCCTAGTGCTCGCCTTAAAGCCCTAAGAGCCATAGCACTATCCGTAAAGCCCTAACAGCCCTAACCCTAGTGCTAGCCTTAAAGCCCTAAGAGCCATAGCACAATCCGTAAGGCCCTAACAGCCCTAGCCCTAGTGCTAGCCTTAAAGCCATATGAGCCCTAGATATAAAGCCCTAAAAGCCCTAGCCCTTGCCCTTAAGCCCTAACAGCCCTAGGCCTAACCCTAAAGCCCTATCAGCTCTATCCCTAGCCCTAAAGCCCTAACAGCACTGGCCCTAGCCCTAAAACCTTTGACCTAATGCCCTAAACCTAGCCCTAGCCATAAAGCCCTAGACCTAGAAATATCCCTAAAGCCCTAAAAGCACTAGTTCTAACCCTAGCCCTAAAGCCATAACAGCCCTAGCCCTAGCCCTAGCCCTAAAGCCCTAGCCCTAGCAATATCCCTAAAGCCCTAAAAGCACTAGCTCTAACCCTAGCCCTAAAGCCATAACAGCCCTAGCCCTAGCCCTAAAGCCCTAACAGGCTACCCTAGCCCTATCCCTAAAGACCTAACAGCACTAGACCCAGCCCTAAAGCCCAAACAGCCCTAGCACTAGCCCTAGCCTTAAAGCCCTAAGAACCCTAGCCCTAGTCCTAGCCCTAGCCCTAATAGCCTAACAGCCCTAGCCCCAGCCCATAAGGCCTTGTCCTAATGCCCTAGCCCTAGCCCTAGACCTAAAGCAATAGCCCTAGTCCTAAAGCCCTTTCCCTAATGGCCTAGACCTATCCCTAGGCCAAAACTTAGCCCTAAAACCCTAGCCCTGGACTTAGCCCTAAAGCACTAACAGACCGAGCCCTAGTCCTAAAGCCCTAACAGCCCTAGCACTATACCTAAAACCCTAAAAGCCCTAGCCATATCCCTAAGCCCTTTCCCTAATGCCCTAGCCCTAGCCCTAGCCCTAAACGTAGCCTTAAAGTCCTAGTCCTTTCCTTAGCCCTAAAGCCCTAACAGCCCTAGCCCTAGCCCTAAAGCACAAACAGCCCTAGACCAATCCCTAAATCTCTAACCCTAAATACTTAGCCCTAGCCCTAAAGCCCTAACAGCCTTAGCCCTAGCCCTAGCCCTAGCCTTAAAGCCGTAAGAGCCCTAGACCTAGACCTAGCCCTAGCACTAATAGTCTAACAGCCCTAGCCTCAGCCCTAAAGCCCTTGTCCTAATGCCCTGGCCCTAGCCCTAGAACTAAAGCCCTAGCCCTAAAGCCCAAACAGCGCTAGCCCTAGCCCTAGCCTTAAAGACCTAAGAGCCCTAGCCCTAGGCCTATCCCTAAAGCCCTAAAAGTCCTAGCCCTAGACCTTAAGCTCTAACAGCCCAAAGCTTAGCCCTAAAGCCCTAACAGCACTAGCCTAGCCCCAAAGCCCTTTCCCTAATGCCCAAGCCCTAGCCCTAGTCCTAAACGTAACACTAAAGTCCTAGCCCTGGCCTAAGCCATAAAGCCCTAACAGACCTAGCCCTAGCCCTAGCCCTAATGCCCTAAGAGTTCTAGTCCAAACCCTAGCCCTAAAGCCCTATAAGACCTAGCCCAACCCTAGCCCTAAAGCCCTATCAGCCCTAGACCTAGCTCTAAAGCCCTAACAACCCTAAGCCTAGCCCTAAAGGCCTAACAGCCATAGCCCTAAAGCTCTATCAGCTCTAGCCCTATCCCTAAAGCCCAAACAGCAATAGCCCTAGCACTAACCCTAAAGCACTATCAGCCCTATCCCTCCCCCTAGCCCTAGCACTAAAGCCCTAACAGGCCTAGCCCCAGCCCTAGCCCTAAAGCCCTATCATCTCTAGCCCAAGCCCTAAAGCCCTAAAAGCACTAGCACTAGACCTAAAGCACTTTCCCTAATGCCCTAGCCCTAGCCCTTGCCCTAGCCCTTACCCTAAACGTAGCCCTAAAGTCCAAGGCCTTGACTTAGCCCTAAAGCCCTAACAGCATTGGCCCTAGCCCTAAAACCTTTGATCTAATGCCCTAGCCTTAGACCTAGCGCTAAAGCCCTAGCCCTAGCAATATTCCTAAAACCCTAAAAGCACTAGCACTAACCCTAGCCCTAAAGCCATAACAGCCATAGCCATAGCCCTAGCCCTAAAGCCCTAACAGGCTAGCCTAGCCCTATACTTAAAGCCCTAACAGCTGTAGCCATAGCCCTATCCCTAAAGCACTAACAGCATTAGACCCAGCCCTATAGCCCAAA
>NW_006408925.1:1525145-1534448 GCF_000296735.1 Chrysochloris asiatica
CCTAGCCCTAGCCCTAGCCTTAAAGCCCTAAGAGGCCTAGCCCTAGCCCTAGCCCTAATAGCCTAACAGCCCTGGCCTCAGCACGAAAGGCCTTGTCCTAATGTCCTAGTCCTAGCCCTAAAGCCCTAGCCCTAGCCATAAAGCCCTAAAAGCCCTAGACCTAGCCCTAAAGCCCTTTCCCTAAACGCCAAGCCCTATCCCTAGGCCTAAACCTAGCCCTAAACCCCTAGCTCTGGCCTCAGCCCAAAAGCCCTAACAGCCCTGGCCTTAGCCCAAAAGCCCTAACAGCCCTAGCCCTAGTCGTAAAGCCCTAAAAGCCCTAGCGCTAGCTCTAGCTCTAAAGCCCTAACAGCCCTAGCCCTAGCCCTAGCCCTAAAGCCCTAACAGCCCTATCCCTATCCCTAAAGCCCTATCAGCCCTAGCACTATCCCTAGCCCTAAAGTTCTAACAGCCCTAGCCCTAGCCCTAAAGCCCTAACAGCTATAGCCCTAGCACTAGCTCTAAAGCGATATAAGCCCTAGCCCTAACCCTAGACCTAAAGACCTAACGGCTGTAGCCGTAGCCCTAGCACTAAAGCCCTTTCCCTAAAGCCCTAGCCCTAGCCTTAAAGCCCTAACAGCCCTAACCCTAGCCCTAAAGCCCTAACAGGTTAGCCCTAACCCTAGCGCTAAAGGCCTAACAGCCCTAGCCCTAGCACTAAAGCCCAAACAGCACTAGCCCTAGCCTTAGCCTTAAGGCCCTAAGAGCCCTAGACCTAGACCTAGCCCTAAAGCCCTAACAGCACTTCGCCTAGCCCTAGGCATAGCCCAAATGGCCTAACAGCCCTAGCACTAGCCCTAAAGCCCTTGCCCTAATGCCCTAGCCCGAGCCCTAGACCTAAAGCCCTAGCCCTAGCCCTAAAGCCCCAACAAACCCAACCCAAGCCCTAAAGCCCTAACAACACTAGCCCTAGCCATAAAGCCCTAACAGCCCTAGCCCGAGCCCTATACATAAACCCCTAACAGCTGTAGCCCGAGCCATAGCTGTAAAGCATTAAGAGCACTAGTCCTAGCCCTAAAGCCCAAACTGCACTAGCACTAGCCTTAGACTTAAGGCCCTAAGAGCCCTAGACCTAGCCCTAGCCCTAAAGCCCTAAGAGTCCTTGGCCTAGACCTAGGCCTAGCCCTAATGGACTAACAGCCCTAGCCCTAGCCCTAAAGCCCTTGCCCTAATGCCCTAGCCCGAGCCCTAGACCTAAAGCCCTAGCCCTAGCCCTAAAGCCCTAACAGCCCTAGCCCTAGCACTAAAGCACTTTCCATAAAGCCCTAGCCCTAAACCAAGCCTTAAACCCCTAGCCCTGGCCTTAGCCCTAAAGCCCTAACAGCCCTAGACCTAGCCCGAAAGCCCTAACAGGCCTAGCCCAAGCCCTAAAGCCCTAACAGCCAAAGCCTTTGCCATAAGCCCTTTCCATAATGCCCTAGTCCTAGCCCTAGCCCTAGCCCTAAACGTAGCCTTAAAGTCCTAGCCCTGGCCATAGCCATAAAGCACTAACAGCCTTAGCCCTATCCCTAACCCTAAAGCCCTAACAGCCCTAAACCTAGCCCTAAAGCCCTAGCCCTAAATCCTTAGCCCTAACCCTAAAGCCCTAACAGACTTATCTCTATCCCTAAAGCCCTAACAGCCCTACCTAGTGCTACACTTAAAGTCCTAAGAGCCATAGCACTATCCGTCAAGCCCTAAAAGCCCTACTCCTAGTGCTAGCCTTAAAGCCCTAAGAGCCATAGCACAATCCGTAAAGCCCTAACAGCCCGAGCCCTAGTGCTAGCCTTAAAGCCATATGAGCCCTAGATATAAAGCCCTAAAAGCCCTAGCCCTTGCCCTTAAGCCCTAAAAGCCCTAGCCCTAGCCCTTAAACCCTAACAGCCCTAGGCCTAGCCCTAAAGCCCTAACAGCACAAGCCCTAGCCCTAAAGCTCTTTCCCTAATGCCCAAGCCCTAGCCCTAGCCCTAAATGTAGCACTAAAGTCCTAGCCCTGGCCTTAGCCCAAAAGCCCTAACAGCCCTAGCCCCAACCCTAGCCCTAAAACCCTATCAGATATAGCCCTAGCCCTAAAGCCCTAACAGCTCTAGCCCTAGCCCTAAAGCCATAACAGCACTAGCCCTACCACTAGCCCTAAAGCCCTAACAGACCTAGCCCCAGCCCTAGCCCTAAAGCCCTATCAGCTCTAGCCCAAGCCCTAAAGCCCAAACAGCATTAGCCCTAGCCCTAAAACCCATTCGCTATTGCCCTAGCCCTATTCCTTGCCCTAAACGTAGCCATAAAGTCCAAAGCCTTGCCTTAGCCCTAAACCCCTAAAAGAACTAGACCAAGCCCTAGCCCTAAAGCCCTAACAGCAGTTACCCTAGCCCTAAAACCCTTGACCTAATGACCTAGCCCTAGACCTAGCCCTAAAGCCCTAACAGGCTAGCCCTAGCCCTAGCCCTAAAGCCCTAAAAGGCTAGCCCTAGCCCTATACCTAAAGCAATAACATCTGTAGCCCTAGCCCTAACCCTAAAGCACTAAGAGCACTAGGCATACCCCTAAAGCCCAAACAGCCCTAGACCTAGCCCTAAAGCCCTAACAGCCATAGCCCTAAAGCCCTATCAGCTCTAGCCCTAGCCCTAAAGCCCTAACAGCCATAGCCCTAAAGCCCTATCAGCCCTAGCCCTAGCCCTACCCTAAAGCCCTAACAGCCCTAGCCCCAGCCCTAGCCCTAAAGCCCTATCAGCTCTAGCACAAGACCTAAAGCCCTAAAAGCACTAGCCCTAGCCCAAAAGCCCTTTCCCTAATGCCCTAGCCCTAGCCCGTGCCCTAAACGTAGCCCTAAATTCCAAGGCCATGACTTAACCCTAAAGCCCTAACAGCACTGGCCCTTGCCCTAAAACCTTTGACCTAATGCCCTAGCCTTAGACCTAGTGATAAAGCCCTAGCCCTAGCAATGTCCCTAAAGCCCTAAAAGCACTAGCTCTAACCCTAGCCCTAAAGCCCTAACTGGTTAGCCCTAGCCCTATACCAAAATCCCTAACAGCTGTAGCCCTAGCCCTAAAGCATTAACAGCACTAGTCCTTGCCCTAAAGCCCTAACAGCCCTAGCCCTAGCCCTAAGCCCTTTCCATAAAGCCCTAGCTCTAAACCTAGCCCTAAACCCCTAGCCTTGGCCTTAGCCCTAAAGCCGTAAAAGCCCTAGACCTAGCCCGAAAGCCCTAACAGTCCTAACCCAAGCCCTAAAGCCCTAACTGCCCAAGCCTTTGCCATAAGCCCTTTCCATAATGCCCTATTCCTAGGCCTAGACCTAGCCCTAAACGTAGCCCTAAAGTCCTAGCCCTGGCCTTAGCCAAAAAGCACTAACAGCCCTAGCCCTATCCCTAACCCTAAAGCACTAAGAGCCCTAGAACTAGCTCTAAACCCTAGCCCTAAATGCTTAGCCCTAGCCCTAAAGCACTAACAGACCTATCTCTATCCCTAAAGCCCTAACAGCCCTAGCCCTAGTGCTAGCCTTAAAGCCACATGAGCCCTAGACACAAAGCCCTAACAGCCCTAGGCCTAACCCTAAAGCCCTACAAGCCCTAGCCCTTAAGTCCTAACAGCCCTAGCCCAAGCCCTAAAGCCTTAACTGCCCAAGCCTTTGCCATAAGCCCTTTCCATAATGCCCTATTCCTAGCCCTAGACCTAAAGCCCTTGCCGTAATGCCCTAGCCCTAGCCCTATCCCTAGCCCTACAGCCGTAGCCCTAGCCCTAAAGCCCTAACAGCCCTAGCCCTAAAGCCCTTTCCATAAAGCCATAGCAATAAACCTAGCCCTAATCGCCTAGCCCTGTCTTAGCCCCAAACCCTAAGAGCCCTAGACCTAGCCCGAAAGCCCTAACAGCCCCAGCCATAACCCTAAAGCCCTAACAGCCCTAGCCCTAGTCCTAAAGCCCTAACAGCCCTAGCCCCAGCCCTAGCCCTAAAGCCCTATCAGCTCTAACCCAAGCCCTAAAGCCCAAACAGCACTAGCCCTAGCCCTAAAACCCATTCCCTAATGCCCTAGCCCTAGTCCTTGCCCTAAATGTAGCCCTAAAGTCCAAGGCCTTGTCTTAGCCCTAAAGCCCTAACAGCACTAGCCCTAGCCCTAAAGCCCTTTCGCTAATGGCCTAGCCCTATCCCTAGGCCTAAACCTAGCTCTAAATCCCTAGACCAGGTCTTAGCCCTAAAGCCCTAACAGCCCGAGCCCTAGTCCTAAAGCCCTAACAGCCCTAGCCCCAGCACTAGCCATAAAGCCCTATCAGCTCTAGCCCAAGCCCTAAAGCCCAAACAGCACTAGCCCTAAAACCCATTCCCTAATGCCGTAGCCCTAGTCCTTGCCCTAAATGTAGCCCTAAAGTCCAAGGCCTTGCCTTAGCCCTAAAGCCCTAACAGCACTAGCCCTAGCCTTAAAGCCCTAACAGCCCTAGCCCCAGCCCATAAGGTCTTGTCCTAATGCCCTAGCCCTAGACCTAGACCTAAAGCAATAGCCCTAGCCCTAAGGCCCTAACAGCCCTAGCCCTAGCCCTAAAGCCCTTTCCATAAAGCCGTAGCCCTAAACGCCTAGCCCTGGCTTAGCCCCAAACCCTAAGAGCCCTAGACCTAGCCCGAAAGCCCTAACAGCCCCAGCCATAGCCCTAAAGCCCTAACAGCCCTAGCCCTAGCCCTAAAGCCCTAACAGCCCTAGCCCTAGCCATAAGCCCTTTCCTTAATGCCCTAGTCTTAGCCCTAGCCCTAAACGTAGCCCTAAAGTCGGAGCCCTGGCCTTAGCCATAAAGCACTAACAGCCCTAGCCCTATTCCTAGCCCTAAAGCACTAACAGCCCTAGACCTAGCCCTAAAGCCCTAGTCCTAATTCCTTAGCCCTAGCCCTAAAGCCCTAACAGACCTATCCCTATCCCTAAAGCCCTAACTTCCAAGCCCTAGTGCTAGCCTTAAAGCCCTAAGTGCCCTAGCACTATCCGTAAAGCCCTAACAGCCCTAGCGCCAGCCGTAGCCCAAAAGCCCTAACAGCCCTAGCCCCAGCCCTAGCCCTAAAACCCTATCAGTTGTAGCCCTAGGCCTAAAGCCATAACAGCACTAGCCCTAGCCCTAGCCCTCAAACACTATCAGCCCTCGCCTTAGCCCTAGCCCTAGCCCTAAAGCCCTAACAGCGCTAGCCATAGCCCTAAAACCCATTCGCTATTGCCCTAGCCCTAGTCCTTGAGCTAAACGTAGCCCTAAAGTCCAAAGCCTTGCCTTAGCCCTAAAGCCTAACAGCCATAGCCCTAAAGCCCTATCAGCTCTAGCCCTAGCCCTAAAGCCCAAAAAGCAATAGCACTAGCATTAGCCCTAAAGAACTAACAGCCCTAGCCCCAGCCCTAGCCCTAAAGCCCTATCAGCTCTAACCCAAGCACTAAAGCCCAAAAAGCACTAGCACTGGCCCTAAAGCCCTTTCCCTAATGCCCGAGCCCTAGCCCGTGCCCTAAACGTAGCCCTAAAGTCCAAGGCCTTGACTTCGCCCTAAAGCCCTAACACCTCTGGCCCTAGCCCTAAAACCTTTGACCTAATGCCCTAGCCTTAGACCTAGCAATAAAGCTCTAGACCTAGAAATATCCCTAAAGCCCTAAAAGCACTAGCTCTAACCCTAGCCCTAAAGCCATAACAGCGCTAGCCCTAGCCCTAGCCCTAAAGGCCTAACAGCCCTAGCCCTAAAGCCCTAACAGCCCTAGACCTAGCCCTAAAGCCCTTTCCCTAAATGCCTAGCCCTATCCCTAGGTCTAAACCTACCCCTAAACCCCTAGCCCTGGCCTTAGCCCTAAAGCAATAACAACGCTAGCCCTAGTCCTAAATCCCTAACAGCCCTAGCACTAGCCCTAACCCTAGCCCTAAATCCCTAACAGCCCTATCCCTATCCCTAAAGCCGTATCAGCCCTAGCACTATCCCTAGCCCTAAAGTCCTAACAGCACTAGCCCTAGCCCTAAAGACCTAACAGCTCTAGCCCTAGCACTAGCCCTAAAGCCATATAAGCCCTAGCCCTAACCCTAGCCCTAAGATCTAACAGCTGTAGCCGTAGCCCTAGCCCTAAAGCCCTTTCCCTAAAGCCCTAGCCCTAGCCCTAAAGCCCTAACAGCCCTAGCCCTAGCCCTAAAGCCCTAATAGGTTAGCCCTAACCCTAGCGCTAAAGCCCTAACAGCCCTAGCCCTAGGCCTAAAGGCCAAACAGCACTAGCCCTAGCCTTAGCCTTAAGGCCCTAAGAGCCCTAGACCTAGCCCTAGCCCTAAAGCCCTAAGAGCACTTGGCCTAGCCCTACGGCTAGCCCTAATGTCCTAACAACCCTAGCACTAGCCCTAAAATCCTTACCCTAATGCCCTAGCCCTAGGGCTAGACGTAAAGCCCTAGCCCTAGTCCTAAACCCATAACAGCCCTAGCCCTAGCCCGAAAGCCCTTTCCATAAAGATCTAGCCCTAAACCTAGCCTTAAACCCCAAGCCCTGGTCTTAGCCCTAAAGCTCTAACAGCCCTAGACCTAGCCCGAAAGCCCTAACAACCCTAGCCCAAACCCTAATGCCCTAACAGCCCAAGCCTTTGCCATAAGCCCTTTCCATAATGCCCTAGTCCTAGCCCTAGCCCTAAACGTAGCCCTAAAGTCCTAGCCCTGGCCTTAGCCATAAAGCACTAACAGCCCTAGCGCTATCCCTAAACCTAAAGCCGTAACAGCCCTAGCCCTAGTGCTAGCCTTAAAGCCCTAAGAGCCATAGCACAATCCGTAAAGCCATAACAGCCCTAGCCCTAGTGATAGCCTTAAAGCCATATGAGCCCCAGATATAAAGCCCTAAAAGCCCTAGCCCTTGCCCTTAAGCCCTAAGAGCCCTAAGCCTAACCCTAAAGACCTAACAACCCTAAGCCTAGCCCTAAAGCGCTCAGAGCCATAGCCCAAAAGCCCTATCAGCTCTAGCCCTAGCCCTAAAGCCCTAACAGCACTGGCCCTAGCCCTTAAAACTTTGACCTAATGAACTAACCCTAGCCCTTGCCATAAAACCCTTGACCTAATGCCCTAGCCCTAGCCCTAGCCCTAGCCCTAAAGCCCTAGCAATAGCAATATCCCTAAAGCCCTGAAATCACTAGCTCTAACCCTAGCCATAAGCCATAACAGCCCTAGACCTAGCCCTAAAGCCCTAAAAGGCCTAGACCTAGCATTAGCCTTAAAGCACTAACAGCCATAGCCCAAGCCCTAGCCCTAAAGCCCTAACAGCCACAGCCCAAGCCCTAGCCCTAAAGCCCTTAAAAGCCTAGCACTAGCCCTAAAGCCCTAACAGCCCTAGCCCTAGCCCTAAAGTCCTAACAGCCCTAACCGTTGCCCTAGCCCTAAAGCCCTTACAGCCCTAGCCCAAGCCCTAGACCTAAAGCCCTAACAGCACTGGCCCTAGCCATAAAACCCTTGACCTAATGCCCTAGCCCTAGCCCTAGCCCTAGCAATGTCCCTAAAGCCCTAAAAGCACTAGCTCTAACCCTAGCCCTAAAGCCCTAACAGGTTTGCCCTAGCCCTATACAAAAAGCCCTAACAGCTGTAGGCCTAGCCCTAGCCCTAAAGAATTAACAGCACTAGATGTAGCCCTAAAGCCCTAACAGCCCTAGCCCTAGCCCTAAGCCCTTTCCATAAAGCTCTAGCGCTAAACCTAGCCCTAAACCCCTAGCTATGGCCTTACCCTATAGCTCTAAAAGCCCTAGACCTAGCCGAAAGCCCTAACAGCCCTAGCCCAAGCCCTAAAGCCCTAACTGCCCAAGCCTTTGCCATAAGCCCTTTCCATAATGCCTTATTCCTAGCCCTACCCCTAGCCCTAAACGTAGCCCTAAAGTCCTAGCCCTGGCCTTAACCATAAAGCAGTAACAGCCCTAGCCTTATCCCTAACCCTAAAGCACTAACAGCCCTAGACCTAGACCTAAAGCCCTAGCCTTAAATCCTTAGCCCTAGCCCTAAAGCCCTAACAGACCTATCTCTATCCCTAAAGCCCTAACAGCCCTAGCCCTAGTGCTAGCCTTAAAGCCCTAAGAGACATAACACTATCCGTAAAGCCCTAACAGCCCTAGCCCTAGTGCTAGTCTTAAAGCCATATGAGCCCTAGATATAAAGCCCAAAAAGCCCTAGCCCTTGCCCTTAAGCCCTAACAGCCCTAGGCCTAACCCTAAAACCCTAAAAGCCCTAGCCCTAGCCCTTAAGCCCTAACAGCCCTAGGTCTACCCTAAAGCCCTAACAACCCTAAGACTAGCCCTAACGCCCTCACAGCCATAGCCCAAAAGCCCTATCAGCTCTAGCCCTAGCCCTAAAGCCCTAACAACACTGGCCCTAGCCCTAAAACCTTTGACCTAATGCCCTAGCCCCAGCCCTAAAACCCTAGCCCTAGCAATATCCCTTAAGCCCTAAAAGCACTAGCTCTGACCCTAGCCCTAAAGCCATAACAGCCCTAGCCCTAGCCCTAAAGCCCTAACAGGCTACCATAACCCTATTCCTAAAGCCCTAACAGCACTAGACCCAGCCCTAAAACCCAAACAGCCCTAGCACTAGGCCTAGCCTTAAAGCCCCAAGAGCCCTAGACCTAGACCTAGCCCCAGCCCTAATAGCCTAACAGCCCTAGCCCCAGCCCATAAGGCCTTGTCCTAATGCCCTAGCCCTAGACATAGACCTAAAGCAATAGCCCGAGCCCTAAAGCCCTAACAGCCCTAGCCCTAGCCCTAAAGCCCTTTCCCTAATGGCCTAGCCCTATCCCTAGGCCTAAACCTAGCCCTAAACCACTAGCCCTGGACTTAGCCCTAAAGCCCTAACAGACCGAACCCTAGTCTTAAAGCCCTAACAGCCCTAGCACTAGCCCTAAAACCCTAAAAGCCATAGCCATAGCCCTAAGCACTCTCCCTAATGCCCGAGCCCTAGCCCTAGCCCTAAATGTAGCCTTAAAGTCCTAGTCCTTTCCTTAACCCTAAAGCCCTAACAGCCCTAGCCCTAGCCCTAAAGCATTAACAGCCCTAGACCAATCGCTAAAGCTCTAGCCCTAAATACTTAGCCCTAGCCCTAAAGCCCTAAAAGCCTTAGTCCTAGCCCTAACCCTAGCCTTAAAGCCCTAAGAGCCCTAGACCTAATCCTAGCCCTAGCCCTAATAGCCTAACAGCCCTAGCCTCAGCCCTCAAGGCCTTGTCCTAATGCCCTAGCCCTAGCCCTAGACCTAAAGCCCTAGCCCTAAAGCCCAAACAGCCCTAGCCCAAGCACTAAAGCCCTATCAGCTCTAGCCCTAGCCCTAAAGCCCAAACAGCA
>NW_006408925.1:1535094-1536304 GCF_000296735.1 Chrysochloris asiatica
GCCCTTGTCCTAATGCCCTAGTCCTAGCCCTAGACCTAAAGCCCTAGCCCTAGCCTTAAAGCCCTAACATCTCTAGCCCTAGCCATAAAGCCCTTTCCCTAATGGCCTAGCCCTATCCCTAGGCCTAAACCTAGCCCTAAACCCCTAGCCCTGGCCTTAGCCCTAAAGCCCTAACAGCCCTAACCCTAGTCCTAAAGCCCTAACAGCCCTAGTACTAGCCCTAGCCCTAAAGCACTAACAGCCCTAGCCCTAGCCCTAAAGCCCTAACAGCCCTAGATGTAGCCCTAAAGCCCTTTCCCTAAACACCTATCCCTATCCCTAGGCCTAAACCTAGCCCTAAACCCCTAGCCCTGGCCTTAGCACTAAAGCCCTAACAGCCCTAGCCCTAGTCCTAAAGCCCTAAAAGCCCTAGAACTAGCCCTAGCCCTAAAGCCCTAACAGCCCTAGTCCTAGCCCTAAAGTCCAAAAAGCAATAGCCCTAGCCTTAGCATTAAGGCCCTAAGAGCCCTAGACCTAGCCCTAGCCCTAAAGCCCTAACAGCACTTGGCCTAGCCCTAGGGCTAGCCCTAATGGCCTAACAGCCCTAGCACTAGCCCTAAAGCCCTTGCCCTAATGCCCTAGCCCTAGCGCTATCACTAAAGCCCCAACAAACCCAACCCTAGCCCTAAAGGCCTAACAGCCCTAGACCCAGCATTAGCCTTAAAGCACTAACAGCCATAGTCCAAGCGCTAGCACTAAAGTCCTAACAGCCATAGCCCAAGCCCTAGCCCTAAAGCCCTAACAGGCCTAGCCCAAGCCCTAGCCCTAAAGCCTTACAGCACTGGACCTAGCAATAAAACCCTTGACCTAATGCCCTAGCCCTAGCCCTAGCCCTAGCAATGTCCCTAAAGCCCTAAAAGCACTAGCTCTAACCCAAGCCCTAAAGCCCTAACAGGTTAACCCTAGCCATATACAAAAAGCACTAACAGCTGTAGCCCTAGACCTAGCCCTAAAGCATTAACAGCACTAGACCTAGCCCTAAAGCCCAAACAGCACTAGCCCTAGCCTTTGCTTTAAGGCCCTAGGAGCCCTAGCCCTAGCCCTAAAGCCCTAAGAGCCCTTGGCCTAGCCCTAGGCCTAGCCCTAATGGCCTAACAGCCCTAGCCCTACCCCTAAAGCCCTTCCCCTAATGACCTAGCCCTAGCCCTAGACCTAAAGGCCTAGCCCTAGC
>NW_006408925.1:1537054-1538338 GCF_000296735.1 Chrysochloris asiatica
CTAGCCCTAAAGCCCTAACAGCCCTAGACCTAGTCCTAAAGCCCTTTCCCTAAACGCCTAGCCCTATCCCTCGGCCTAAACCTAGCCCTAAACCCCTAGCCCTGGCCTTAGCACTAAAGCCCTTACAGCCCTAGCCCTAGTCCTAAAGCCCTAACAGCCCTAGCACTAGCCCTAGCCCTAAAGCCCTAACAGACCTAGCCCTAGCCCTAAAGCCCTAACAGCCCTAGACCTAGCCCTAAAGCCCTTTCCCTAAAAGCCTAGCCCTATCCCTCTGCCTAAACCTAGCCCTAAACCCCTAGCCCTAGCCCTAGCCCTAAAGCCCTAACAGCCCTATCCCTATCCCTAAAGCCCTATCAGCCCTAGCACTAGCCCTAGCACTAGCCCTAAAGGTCTAACAGCCTTAGCCCTAACCCTAAAGCCCTAACAGCTCTAGCCCTAGCAGTAGCCCTCAAGCCATATAAGCCCTAGCCCTAACCCAAGCCTTAAAGACCTAAAAGCTGTGTCCGTAGCTCTAGCCCTAAAGCCCTTTCCCTAAAGCCCTAGTCCAAGCCCTAAAGCCCTAACAGCCCTAACCCTAGCCCTAAAGCCCTAACAGGTTAGTCCTAACCCTAGCGCTAAAGCCCTAACAGCCCTAGTCCTAGCCTTAAAGTCCAAAAAGCACTAGCCCTAGCCTTAGCCTAAAGGCCCTAAGAGCCCTAGACCTAGACCTAGACCTAAAGCCCTAACAGCACTTGGCCTAGCCCTAGGGCTAGCCCTAATGGCCTAACAGCATTAGCATTAGCCCTAAAGCCCTTGCCCTAATGCCCTAGACCTAGCCCTATCACTAAAGCCCCAACAAACCCAACCCTAGCCCTAAAGGCCTAACAGCACTAGAACCAGCATTAGCCTTAAAGCACTAACAGCCATAGTCCAAGCCCTAGCACTAAAGTCCTAACAACCATAGCCCAAGCCCTAGCCCTAAAGCCCTTACAAGCCTAGCACTAGCCCTAAAGCTCTAACAGCCCTAGCCCTAGCCCTAAAGTCCTAACAGCCCAAACCATTTCCCTAGCCCTAAAGCCCTAACAGCCATAGAACAAGCCCTAGACCTAAAGCCCTAACAGCAATGGCCCTAGCCATAAAACCCTTGACCTAATGCCCCAGCGCTAGACCTAGCCCTAGCAATGTCCCTAAAGCCCTAAAATCACTAGCTCTAACCCTAGCCCTAAAGCCATAACAGTCCAAGCCCTAGCCCTAGCCCTAAAGCCCTAACAGCCCTAGACCTAGCATTAGCCTAAAAGCACTAAC
>NW_006408925.1:1538457-1542556 GCF_000296735.1 Chrysochloris asiatica
CTAGCCCTAAAGCCCTAACAGCCCTAGCCCTAGCCCTAAAGTCCTAACAGCCCTAATCGTTGCCCTAGCCCTAAAGCCCTAACAGGCCTAGCCCAAGCCTTAGCCCTAAAGCCCTAACAGCACTGGACCTAGCCATAAAACCCTTGACCTAATGCCCTAGCCCTAGCCCTAGCAATGTCCCTAAAGCCCTAAAAGCACTAGCTCTAACCCTAGCCCTAAAGCCCTAACAGGTTAGCCCTAGCCCTATAAAAAAGCCCTAACAGCTGTAGCCCTAGACCTAGCCCTAAAGTATTAACAGCACTAGACGTAGCCCTAAAGCCCTAACAGCCCTAGCCCTAGCCCTAAGCCCTTTCCATAAAGCCCTAGCATTAAACCTAGCCCTAAACCCCTAGCCCTGGCCTTAGCCCTAAAGCCCTAAAAGCCCTAGACCTAGACGAAAGACCTAACAGCCCTAGCCCAAGCCCTAAAGCCCTAACTGCCCAAGCCTTTGCCATAAGCCCTTTCCATAATGCCCTATTCCTAGCCCTAGACATAGCTCTAAACGTAGCCCTGAAGTCTTAGCCCTGGCATTAGCCATAAAGCACTAACAGCCCTAGCCCTATCCCTAACCCTAAAGCACTAACAGCCCTAGACCTAGCCCTAAAGCCCTAGCCCTAAATCCTTAGCCCTAGCCCTAAAGCCCTAACAGACCTATCTTTATCCCTAAAGCCATAACAGCCCTAGCCCTAGTGCTAGCCTTAAAGCCCTAAGAGCCATAGCACTATCCGTAAAGCCCTAACAGCCCTAGCCCTAGCGCTAGCCTTAAAGCCATATGAGCCCTAGATAGAAAGCCCAAAAAGCCCTAGCCCTTGCCCTTAAGCCCTAACAGCCCTAGGCCTAACCCTAAAGCCCTAACAACCCTAAGACTAGCCCTAACGCCCTCACAGCCATAGCCCAAAAGCCCTATCAGCTCTAGCTCTAGCCCTAAAGCCCTAACAGCACTGGCCCTAGCCCTAAAACCTTTGACCTAATGCCCTAGCCCTAGCCCTAGCCCTAAAACCCTAGCCCTAGCAATATCTTTAAAGCACTAAAAGCACTAGCTCTAACCCTAGCCCTAAAGCCATAACAGCCCTAGCCCTAGGCCTAGCCCTAAAGCCCTAACAGGCTACCCTAACCCTATCCCTAAAGTCTTAACAGCACTAGACCCAGCTTTAAAGCCCAAACAGCCCTAGCACTAGCCCAAGCCTTAAAGCCCTAAGAGTCCTAGACCTAGACCTAGCCCCAGCCCTAATAGCCTAACAGCCCTAGTCCCAGCCCATAAGGCCTTGTCTTAATGCGCTAGCCCTAGACCTAGACCTAAAGCAATAGCCCTAGCCCTAAAGTCCTAACAGCCCTAGCAATAGCCCTAAAGCCCTTTCCCTAATGGCCTAGCCCTATACCTAGGCCTAAATCTCGCTCTAAACCCCTAGACCTGGACTTATCCCTAAAGCCCTAACAGACTGAACCCTAGTCCTAAAGCCCTAACAGCCCTAGCACTAGTCCTAAAGCCCTAACAGCCCTAGCACTAGCCCTAAAGCCCTAACAGCTCTAGCCCTAGCACTAGCCCTAAAGCCATATAAACCCTAGCCCTAACCCAAGTCCTAAAGACCTAAAAGCTGTAGCCGTAGCCCTAGCCCTAAAGCTCTTTCCCTAAAGCCCTAGCCCAAGCCCTAAAGCCCTAACAGCCCTAACCCTAGCCCTAAAGCCCTAACAGGTTAGCCCTAACCCTAGCGCTAAAGCCCTAACAGCCCTAGCCCTAGCTCTAAAGCCCAAACAGCACTAGCCCTAGCCTTAGCCTTAAGGCCCTAAGAGCCCTAGACCTAGTCCTAGCCCTAAAGCCCTAACAGCACTTGGCCTAGCCCTAGGGCTAGTCCTAACAGCCCTAGCACTAGCCCTAATGGCCTAACAGCCCTAGCACTAGCCCTAAATCCCTTGCCCTAATGCCCTAGCCATATCCCTATCACTAAATCCCCAACAAAACCAACCCTAGCCCTAAAGCCCTAACATCACTAGCCCTAGCCCTAAGGCCTTAACAGCCCTAGCCCTAGCTCTAGCCCTAAAGCCCTAACAGCCCTAGACCTAGCATTAGCCTTAAAGCACTAACAGCCATAGTCCAAGCCCTAGCCCTAAAGATCTAACAGCCATAGCCCAAGCCCTAGCCCTAAAGCCCTTGCAAGCCTAGCACTAGCCCTAAAGCCCTAACAGCGCTAGCCCTAACCCTAAAGTCCTAATAGCCCTAAAAGTTTCCCTAGCCCTAAAGCCCTAAGAGCCATAGCACAAGCCCTAGCCCTAAAGCCCTAACAGCACTGGCCCTAGCCATAAAACCCTTGACCTAATGCCCTAGCCCTAGACCTAGACCTAGCAATGTCCCTAAAGCCCTAAAACACTAGCTCGAACCCTAGCACTAAAGCCCTAACAGGTTAGCCCTAGCCCTATACATAAAACCCTAACAGCTGTAGCCCTAGCCCTAGCCCTAAAGCATTAACAGCAGTAGACCTAGCCCTAAAGCCCTAACAGCCCTAGCCCTAGCCCTAAGCCCTTTCCATAAAGCCCTAGCTCTAAACCTAGCCCTAAACCCCTAGCCCTGGCCTTAGCCCTAAAGCCCTAAAAGCCCTAGACCTAGCCCTAAAGCCCTAACAGCCCTTGCCCAAGCCCTAAAGCTCTAACTGCCCAAGCCTTTGCCATAAGCCCTTTCCATAATGCCCTATTCCTAGCCCTAGCCCTAGCCCTAGCCCTAAACGTAGCCCTAAATTCCTAGCCCTGGCCTTAGCCATAAAGCACTAACAGCCCTAGCCCTATCCCTAACCCTAAAGCACTAACATCCCTAGACCTAGCCCTAAACCCTAGCCCTAAATCCTTAGCCCTAGCACTAAAGCCCTAACAGACCTATCTCTATCCCTAAAGCCCTAACAGCCCTAGCCCTAGTGCTAGCCTTAAAGCCCTAAGAGCCATAGCACTATCCATAAAGCTCTAACAACACTAGCCCTAGTGCTAGCCTTAAAGCCATATGAGCCATAGACATAAAGACCTAACAGCCCTAGGCCTAACCCTAAAGTCCTAAAAACCCTAGCCCTCGCCCTTAAGCCCTAACAGCCCTAGGTCTAGCCCTAAAGCTCTAACAGCACTAGCCCTAGCCATAAAGCCCTTTCCCTAATGCCCAAGCCTTAGCCCAAGCCCTAAACGAAACACTAAAGTCCTAGCCCTGGCCATAGCCCTAAAGCCCTAACAGCCCTAGCCCTAGCCTTAGCCCTATAGCCCTAAGAGCTCTATCCCTAACCCAAGGCCTAAAACCCTATAAGACCTAGCCGAACCCTACCCCTAAAATCCTATCAGCCCTAGCCCTAGTGCTAGCCTTAGCCGAAGCCCTAGTTCTAAATCCCTAACAACCCTTAGCCTAGCCCTAAAGCCCTCACAGCCATAGCCCAAAAGCCCTACCAGCTCTATCCCTATCCCTAAAGCCCTAACAACACTGGCCTAGCCCTAAAACCTTTGACCTAATTCCCTAGCACTAGCCTTAGCCCTAAAGCCCTATCCCTAGAAATATCCCTAAAGCCCTAAAAGCACTAGCTCTAACCCTAGCCCTAAAGCCATAACAGCCCTTTCCCTAGAGCTAACCCTAAAGCCTTAACAGGCCACCCTAGCCCTATCCCTAAAGCACTAACAGCACCAGACCCAGCCCAAAAGCCCAAACAGGCCTAGCACTAGCCCTAGCCTTAAAGCCTTAAGAGCCCTACACCTAGACCTACCCTAGCCCTAGCCCTAATAGCCTAACAGCCCTAGCCCCAGCCCATAAGGCCTTGTCCTAACGCTGTAGCTCTAGAACTAGACCTAAAGCCCTAGACCTAGCCCTAAAGCCCTAACAGCCCTAGCCCTAGCCCTAAAGCCCTTTCGCTAATGGCCTAGCCCTATCCCTAGACCTAAACCTAGCCCTAAACCCCTAGCCCTGGTCTTAGCCCTAAAGCCCTAACAGCCCAAGCCCTAGTCCTAAAGCCCTAACAGCCTTAGCCCCAGCACTAGCCCTAAAGCCCTATCAGCTCTAGCCCAAGCCTTAAAGCCCAAACAGCACTAGCCCTAGCTCTAA
>NW_006408925.1:1543258-1544713 GCF_000296735.1 Chrysochloris asiatica
CTAGCACTAAAACCCTAAGAACACTTGTCCTAGCCCTAGGGCTAGCCCTAATGGCCTAACAGCCCTAGCCCTAGCCCTAAAGTCCTTGCCCTAATGCCCTAGCCCTTGACCTAGACCTAAAACCCAAACACTAGCCCTAAAGCACTAACAGACCTAGCCCTAGCTCTAAACCCCTAACAGCCCTAAGCCTAGCCCAGAAGCCCTAACAGCCATAGTCCTAAAGCCCTAACAGCCCTAGCCCCAGCCCTAGCCCTAAAGCCCTATCAGCTCTAGCCCTAGCCCTAAAGCCCTAACAGCAGTAGCCCTAGCCCTAGCCCTAAAGCCCTATCAGCCCTAGCCCTAGCCCTAGCCCTAACCCAAAAGCCCTAACAGCCCTAGCCCCAGCCCTAGCCCTAAAACCCTATCAGATCTAGCCCTAGCCCTAAAGCCATAACAGCACTAGCCCTAGCCCTAGCCCTCAAGCCCTGTCAGCCCTCGCCCTAGCCCTAGCCCTAAAGCCCTAACAGACCTAGCCTCAGCCCTAGCCCTAAAGCCCTATCAGCTCTAGCCCAAGCCCTAAAGCCCAAACAGCACTAGCCCTAGACCTAAAACTCATTCACTATTGCCATAGCCCTAGTCCTTGCCCTAAACGTAGCCATAAAGTCCAAGGCCTTGCCTTAGCCCTAAAGCCCTAACAACACTAGACCAAGCCCTATCCCTAAAGCCCTAACAGCAGTGGCCCTAGCCCTAAAACCCTTGACCTAATGACCTAGCCCTAGACCTAGCCCTAAAGCCCTAACAGGCTAGCCCTAGCCCAAGCCCTAAAGCCCTGACAGGCTAGCCCTAGCCGTATACGTAAAGCACTAACAGCTGTAGCAGTAGCCCTATCCCTAAAGCACTAAGAGCACTAGACCTAGCCCTAAAGCCCAAACAGTCCTAAGACTAGTCCTAAAGTCTTAACAGCCATAGCCCTAAAGCCCTATCAGCTCTAGCCCTAGCCCTAAAGCCCAAACAGCAATAGCCCTAGCACTAACCCTAAAGCACTATCAGCCCTATCCCTATCCCTAGCCCTAAAGCCCTAACAGCCCTAGGCCAAGCCCTAAAGCCCTAACAGACTAGCCCTAGGCCTATACTTAAAACCCTAACAGCTGTAGCCCTATCCCTATCCCTAAAGCACTAACAGCACTAGAAGCTCTAGCCCTAGCCCTAAAGCAAAAAGAGCAATAGCCCTAGCACTAACCCTAAAGCACTATCAGCCCTAGCCCTAGCCCTAGCCCTAAAGCCCTAACAGCTCTAGCCCAAGCCCTAAAGCCCTAAAAGAACTAACCCTAGCCCTAAAGCCCTTTCCCTAATGCCCTAGCCCTAGCCCTTGCACTAAACGTAGCCCTAAAGTCCAAGGCCTTGACTTAGCCCTAAAGCCCTAACAACACTGGCCCTAGCCCTAAAACCTTTGACCTAATGCCCTAGCCTTAGACC
>NW_006408925.1:1545367-1545763 GCF_000296735.1 Chrysochloris asiatica
TAGCCCTAAAGACCTAACAGCCCTAGACCTAGCAATAGCCTGAAAGCACTAACAGCCAAAGCCCAAGCCCTAGCCCTAAAACCCTAACAAGCCTAGCACTAGCCCTAAAGCCCTAAGAGCCCTAGCCCTAGCCCTAAAGTCCTAACAGCCCTAACCGTTGCCCTAGCCCTAAAGCCCTAACAACCCTAGCCCAAGCCCTAGCCCTAAAGCCCTAACAGCACTGGACCTAGCCATAATACCATTGACCTAATGCCCTAGACCTAGACCTAGCCCTAGCAATGTCCCTAAAGCCATAAAAGCACTAGCTCTAAACCTAGCCCTAAAGCCCTAAGAGGTTAGACCTAGCCCTGTACAAAAAGCCCTAACAGCTCTAGCCCTAGCCCTAGCCCTAAAGCA
>NW_006408925.1:1546277-1546721 GCF_000296735.1 Chrysochloris asiatica
CTATCATCCCTTTCCCTAGCCCTATCCCTAAAACCCTAACGGCCCTAGCCCAAGCCCTAAAGCCCTAAAAGCACTAACCCTAGCCCTAAAGCCCTTTCCCTAATGCCCTAGCCCTAATGCCCTAAGAGCTCTAGCCCTAAACCTAGCACTAAAGCCCTATAAGACCTAGCCCAACCCTAGCCCTAAAGCCCTATCAGCCCTAGCCCTAGCTCTAAAGCCCTAACAACCCTAAGCCTAGCATTAAAGCCCTAACAGCCATAGACCTAAAGCCCTATCAGTTCTAGCCCTAGCCCTAAAGCCCAAACAGCAATAGCCCTAGCACTAACCCTAAAGCACTATCATCCCTAGCCCTAGCCCTAAAGCCCTATCAGCTCTAGCCCAAGCCCTAAAGCCCTAAAAGCACTAACCCTAGCCCTAAAGCCCTTTCCCTAATGCCCTAGCCCT
>NW_006408925.1:1565400-1565891 GCF_000296735.1 Chrysochloris asiatica
AGCCCTAAGAGCCCTAGCCCTAGCCCTAATAGCCTAACAGCCCTAGCCTCAGCCCTAAAGCCCTTAACCTAATGTCCTAGCCCTAGCCCTAAAGCCCTAGCCCTAGCCCTAAAGACCTAGCCCTAAAGCCCCAACAGCCCTAGCACTAGCACTAGCCTTAAAGACCTAAGAGCCCTAGCCCTATCCCTAATGCCCTAAAAGCCCTAGCCCTAGTCCTTAAGCTCTAACAGCCCTAGCCTCAGCCCTAAAGCCCTTGTCCTAATGTCCTAGCCCAAGCCCTAGACCTAAAGCCGTAGCCCTAGCCCTAAAGCCCTAACAGCCATAGACCTAGCCCTAAAGCCCTTTCCCTAAACACCTAGCCCTATCCCTAGGTCTAAACCTAATAATAAACCCCTAGCCGTTGCCTTAGCCCTAAAGCCCTAACAGCCCTAGCCCTAGTCCTAAAGCCTTAACAGCCCTAACACTAGCCCTACCCCTAAAGCCCTAACAGC
>NW_006408925.1:1566952-1568109 GCF_000296735.1 Chrysochloris asiatica
AGCACTAGACCCAGCCCTAAAGACCAAACAGCCCTAGATCTAGCCCTAGAGCTAGCCTTAAAGCCCTAAGAGCCCTAGCCCTAGCCCTAGCCCTAATAGCCTAACAGCCCTAGCCTCAGCCCTAAAGCCCTTGTCCTAATGTCCTAGCCCTAGCCCTAAAGCCCTAGGCCTAGCCTTAAAGCCCTAACCCTAAAACCCAAACAGGCCTAGCCCTAGCCCTAGCCTTAAAGACCTAAGAGCCCTAGCCCTATCCCTAATGCCCTAAAAGCCCTAGCCCTAGACCTTAAGCTCTAAAGCCCTTGACCTAATGTCCTAGCCCAAGCCCTAGACCTAAAGCCCTAGCCCTAGCCCTAAAGCCCTAACAGCCATAGACCTAGCCCTAAAGCCCTTTCCCTAAAAGCCTAGCCCTATCCCTAGGCCTAAACTTAACCCTAAACCCCTAGCCGTGGCCTTAGCCCTAAAGCCCTAATAGCCCTAGCCCTAGTCCTAAAGCCTTAACAGCCCTAGCACTAGCCCTACCCCTAAAGCCCTAACAACCCTATCCCTATCCCTAAAGCCCTATCAGCCCTAGCACTAGCCCTAGCCCTAAAGTCCTAACAGCCCTAGCCCTAGCCCTAAAGCTCTAACAGCTCTAGCCCTAGCTCTAGCCCTAAAGCCATATAAGCACTAGCCCTAACCCTAGCCCTAAAGACTTAACAGCTGTAGCCGTAGCCCTAGTCCTAAAGCCCTTTCCCTAAAGCCTTAGCCCTAAAGCCCTAACAGCCCTAGCCCTAGCCCTAAAGCCCTAAGAGGTAGCCCTAACCCTAGCGCTAAAGCCCTAACAGCCCTAGCCCTAGCCTTAAAGCCCAAACAGCACTAGTCCTAGCCTTAGCCTTAAGGCCCTAAGAGCCCTAGACCTAGCCCTAGCCCTAAGGCCCTAAGAGCACTTGGCCTAGCCCTAGGGCTAGCCCTAATGTCCTAACAGCCCTAGCACTATCCCTAAAGCCCTTGCCCTAATGCCCTAGCCCTAGCCCTATTACTAAAGCCCCAGCAAACCCAACCCTAGCCCTAAAGCCCTAACATCACTAGCCCTAGCCATAAAGCCCTAACAGCCTAACCCTAGCTCTAGCCCTAAAGCCCTAATAACCCTAGACCTAGCATTAGCCTTAAAGCACTAA
>NW_006408925.1:1568262-1570483 GCF_000296735.1 Chrysochloris asiatica
AGCCCTAGCCCTAAAGTCCTAACAGCCCTAACCGTTGCCCTAGCCCTAAAGCCCTAACAGCACTGGAACTAGCCATAATACCCTTGACCTAATGCCCTAGCCCTAGACCTAGCCCTAGCAATGTCCCTAAAGCCCTAATAGCACTAGCTCTAACCCTAGCCCTAAAGCCCTAACAGGTTAAACCTAGCCCTATACAAAAAGCCCTAACAGCTGTAGCCCTAGCCCTAAAGCATTAACAGCCCTAGCCCTAGCCCTAAGCCCTTTCCATAAAGCCCTAGCGCTAAACCTAGCCCTAAACCCCTAGCCCTGGCCTTAGCCCTAAAGCCCTAAAAGCCCTAGACCTAGCCCGAAAGCCCTAACAGCCCTAGCCCAAGCCCTAAAGCCCTAACTGCCCAAGTCTTTGGCATAAGCCCTTTCCATAATGCCCTATTCCTAGCCCTAGCCCTAGCCCTAAACGTAGCCCTAAAGTCCTAGCCCTGGGCTTAGCCATAAAGCACTAACAGCCCTAGCCCTATCCCTAATGCTAAAGCCCTAACAGCCCTAGACCTAGCCCTAAAGCCCTAGCCCTAAATCCTTAGCCCTAGCCCTAAAGCCCTAACAGACCTAACTCTATCCCTAAAGCCCTAACAGCCCTAGCCCAAGTGCTAGCCTTAAAGCCCTAAGAGCCATCGCACTATCCGTAAAGCCCTAACATCCCTAGCCCTAGTGCTAGCCTTAAAGCCCTAAGAGCCATAACACTATCCGTAAAGCCCTAACAGCCCTAGCCCTAGTGCTAGCCTTAAAGCCATATGAGCCCTAGTTATAAAGCCCAAAAAGCCCTAGCCCTTGCCCTTAAGCCCTAACAGCCCTAGGCCTAACCCTAACGGCCTAACAACCCTAAGACTAGCCCTAACGCCCTCACAGCCATAGCCCAAAAGCCCTATCAGCTCTAGCCTTAGCCCTAAAGCCCTAACAGCACTGGCCCTAGCTCTAAAACCTTTGACCTAATGCCCTAGCCCTAGCCCTAGCCCTAAAACCCTAGCCTTAGCAATATCTTTAAAGCCCTAAAAGCACTAACTCTAACCCTAGCCCTAAAGCCATAACAGCCCTAGCCTTAGCCCTAGCCCTAAAGCCCTAACAACCCTAAGACTAGCCCTAATGCCCTCACAGCCATAGCCCAGAAGCCCTATCAGCTCTAGCCCTAGCCCTAAAGCCCTAACAACACTGGCCCTAGCCCTAAAACCTTTGACCTAATGCCCTAGACCTAGCCCTAGCCCTAAAACCCTAGCCCTAGCAATATCTTTAAAGCCCTAAAAGCACTAGCTCTAACCCTAGCCCTAAAGCCATAACAGCCCTAGCCCTAGCCCTAGCCCTAAAGCCCTAACAGGCTACCCTAGCCCTATCCCTAAAGCCCTAACAGCCCTTGACCCAGCCCTAAAGCCCAAACAGCCCTACTACTAGCCCTAGCCTTAAAGTCCTAAGAGCCCTAGAACTAGACCTAGCCCTAGCCCTAATAGCCTAACAGCCCTAGCCCCAGCCCATAAGGCCTTGTCCTAATGCCCTAGCCCTAGACCTAGACCTAAAGCAATAGCCCTAGACCTAAAGCCCTAACAGCCCTAGCCCTAGCCCTAGCCCGAAAGCCCTTTCCCTAATGGCCTATCCCTATCCGTAGGCCTAAACCTAGCCCTAAACCCCTAGCCCTGGACTTAGCCCTAAAGCCCTAACAGACTGAGCCCTAGTCCTAAAGCCCAAACAGCCCTAGCACTAGCCCTAAAACTCTAAAAGCCCTAGCCATAGCCCTAAGCACTTTCCCTAATGCCATAGCCCTACCCCTAGCCCTAAACGTAGCCTTAAAGTCCTAGTCCTTTACTTAGCCCTAAAGCCCAAACAGCCCTAGCCCTAGGCCTAGCCTTAAAGACCTAAGAGCCCTAGCCCTAGCCCTAAAGCACTATCAGCCCTAGCCCTAGCCCTAGCCCTAAACCCTAACAGCCCTAGCCCCAGCCCTAGCCCTAAAGCCCTATCAGCTCAAGCCCAAGCCCTAAAGCCCTTGTCCTAATGTCCTAGCCCTAGCGCAAGACCTAAAGCCCTAGCCCTAGCCCTAAAGCCCAAACAGCCCTAGCCCTAGCCTTAAAGACCTAAGAGCCCTAGCCCTAGCCCTATCCCTAAAGCCCTAAAAGCCCTAGCCCTAGACCTTAAGCTCTAACAGCCCTAGGCTTAGCCCTAAAGCCCTAACAGCACTAGC
>NW_006408925.1:1573553-1575079 GCF_000296735.1 Chrysochloris asiatica
ACCCTAGCCCTAAAGCCCTTTCCCTAATGCCCAAGACCTAGCCCTAGCCCTATAGCTAACACTAAAGGCCTAGCCCTGGCCTTAGCCCTAAAGCCCTAACTGCCCTAGCCCTGGCAATAGCCCTAAAGCCCTAACAGCCCTAGCACTAGCATTAGTCCTAAAGCCCTAACAGCCCTAGCCCTAGCATTAGTCCTAACGCCCTAAGAGCTCTAGCCCTAATCCTAGCCCTAAAGCCCTATGAGACCTAGTCCAACGCTAGCCCTAAAGCCCTATCAGCCCTAGCCCTAGTAGTAGCCCTAGCCCTAGCTATAAACCCTAACAACCCTAAGCCTAGCCCAAAAGCCCTCACAGCCAGAACCCAAAAGCCCTATCAGCACTAGCCCTGGCCCTAAAGCCCTAACAGCCATAGCCCTAGTCCTAGCCCTAGCCCTAGCCCTAAAGCCCTTTTCCTAATGCCCTAGCCCTAGCCCTAAAATTAGCCCTAGAGTCCAAGGACTTGCCTTAGTCCTAAAGCCCTAACAGCCCTAGCCCTATCCCTAAAGCTCTTTCCCTAATGGCCTAGCCCTATCCCTAGGCCTAAACCTAGCCCATACCCCTAGCCCTGGTCTTAGCCCTAAAGCCCTAACAGCCCTAGCCCTAGTCCTAAAGCCCTAACAGCCCTAGCACTAGCCCTAAAGCCCTAATAGCCCTAGCCCTAGCCCTAGCCCTAAGCACTTTCCCTAATGCCCTAGCCCTAGCCCTAAACGTAGCCCTAAATCTTAGTATTGTCCTTAGCCTTAAAGCCCTAACAGCCGTAGCCCTAGCCCTAGCCCTAAAGCACTAACAGCCCCAGACCAATCCCTAAAGGTCGAGCCCTAAATCCTTAGCCCTAGCCCTAACGCCCTAACAGCCTTAGCCCAAGCCCTAGCCCTAAAACCGTAACAGGCCTAGCCCTAGCCCTAGCCTTAAAGCCCTATCAGCCCTAGCCCTAGCCCTAAAGCCCTAACAGCCCTAGCCCAAGCCCTAGCCCTAAAGCCCTAACAGCACTGGATCTAGCCCTAGAGGCCTTGATCTAATGCACTAGTCCAAGACCTAGACTTAAAGCCCTAGCCCTAGCACTTGCCCTGTCCCTAAAGCCCTAAAAGCACTATCTCTAACCCTAGCCCTAAAGCCATAACAGCCCTAGCCCTATCTTATCCCTAAAGCCTAACAGGCTAGCTTTATACCTATCCCTAAAGCCCCAACAAACCCAACCCTAGCCCTAAAGATCTAACAGCACTAGCCCTAGCCCTAAACCCTAACAGCCCTAGCCCTAGCCCTAGCCCTAAAGCCCTAACAGTCCTAGACTTAGCATTAGCCTTAAAGCACTAAAAGCCATAGCCCAAGCCCTAGCCCTAAAGCCCTAACAGCCATAGCCCAAGCCCTAGCCCTAAAGCCTTAACAAGGCTAGCCTTATCCCTAGGCCTAAACCTAGCCCTAAACCCCTCGTCCTGGCCTTAGCCCTAAAGCCCTAACAGCCCTAGCCAAGACCTAGCCCTAAAGCCCTA
>NW_006408925.1:1575995-1576836 GCF_000296735.1 Chrysochloris asiatica
AAGCCCTAAAGCTCTAGCCCTAGCAATGTCCCTAAAGCCCTAAAAGCACTAGCTCTAACCCTAGCCCTAAAGCCGTAACAGGTTAGCCCTAGCCCTATACATAAAGCCCTAACAGCTGTAGCCCTAGCCCTAACACTAAATCCCTAACAGGCTAACCCTAGCCATATACGTAAAGCACTAACAGCTGTAGTCCTTTCTCTATCCCTAAAGCACTAAGAGCACTAGACCTAGCCCTAAAGCCCAAACAGCCCTAGCCCTAAACCTAGCCCTAGCCTTAAAGCTCGAAGAGCCCTAGCCCTAGCCCTAAAGCCCTAGGAGCCCCTGCCCTAGCCCTAGCCCTAATAGCCTAACAGCCCTAGCCCCAGCCCTAAAGCCCTTGTCCTAATGCCCTAGCCCTAGCTGTAGACCTAAAACCCTAGCCCTAGCCTTAAAGCCCTAACAGCCCTAGCCCTAGCCATAAAGCCCTTTACCTAAAGGCCTAGCCCTATCCCTAGGCCAAAACCTAGCCCTAAACCCCTAGTCCTGGCCTTAGCCCTAAAGCCCTAACAGACCTAGCCCTAGTCCTAAAGCCCTAACAGCTCTAGCCCTAGCTCTAAGCACTTTCCCTAATGCCCTAGCCCTAGCCCTAGCCCTAGCTCTAACCGTATCCCTAAAGTCCGAGTCTCATCCTTAGCCCTAAAGCACTAACAGCCCTAGCCCTAGCAATAGCCCTAAAGCACTAACAGCACCAGATCAATCTCTAAAGCCCTAGCCCTAAATCCTTAGCTATAGCCCTAATGCCCTAACATCCCTAGCCAAAGCCCTAGCCCTAAAGCCCTAACAGCTCTAGCCCTAGCCCTAG
>NW_006408926.1:0-7201 GCF_000296735.1 Chrysochloris asiatica
CATGAAGCTAGTACTCTGTATATGGATATATTGGACTACTCTGACATGTAGCTAGCTCACAGTATATGGACACGTTGGAATCATCGCCCATGTAGCCAGAAGTCCTTATATGGAAATGTTGCTTTGCTCTGCCATGTAGCTATCTCTCTGTATATAGATATTTTGGACTCATATGCCATGTAGCTAGTTCTCTGTGCATGAATATGTTGGACTGCTCTGTCATGCAGTAGGTCCCTGTTTATGAACATATTGGACTTGTCTTCCATGTAGCTAGCTCTCTGTATATGGACATGTTGGAATCATCAGCCATATACCCAGCTCTCCTTGTTGAACATATTGGAATGATCTGTCTTTTAGATAGCTTTCTATATATACTCATGTTGGACTCATCTGCCATGTAGCTAACTCTCAGTTTATGGACATATTGGACGTATCTGCTATGTAGCTAATACTGTGTATATGGACACCTTGGACTACTCTGACATGTAGCTAGCTCACAGTATATGGACACGATGGACTCATTTGCCATGTAGCTAAAACTCCTTATGTGGAAATGTTGCACTACTATGCCATGTAGCTAGCTCACTGTATATGGACTTTGTAGACTCGTCTGCCATGTAGCTAACTATCTGTTTGTGGATATATTGGACGGACCTGATATGTAGTTTGCTCTCTGTATATGAACATATTGGACTTGTCTGTCATGTAACTAGCACTCTGTATATGGACAAGTTGGACTTATAAGTTATTTAGCCAGCTCTCTGTGTATGAATATGTTGGACTCATCTGCCTTGTAGCTATTCAACTATATATACACATGTTGGACTAGTCAGCCATGTAGCTAACTCTCAGTATATGGACATGTTGGACTAATCTGTCATGTAGCTAGTACGCTCTATATGGACCTATTGGACTACTCTGCAGTGTAGATAGCTCGCATTATATGGACATGTGGGACTCATCTGTGATGTAGTAAGAGCTTTGAATATGGAAATGTTGCACTACTCTGCCATGTAGCTAGCTCTCTTTATACGGGCATTTTAAACTCGTATGCTATGTAGCAAGCTTTCTGTGCATGGATAGTTGGACTGATCTGTCATGTAAGTAGGTCTCTGTATATGAACATATTGGACTTCTGTGCCATGTAGGTAGCTATCTGTATATGGACATGTTGGACTCATCAGTCATGTAGCCAGCTCTCTCGGTATGAACATGTTGGACTCATCTGCCTTGTAGCTCGTCCTCTATATATACACATGTTGGACTCATCTGACATGTAGCTAACTCTCAGTATAAGGACATGTTGGTCTCATCTGAAGTGTAACTAGTACTCTGTATATGGACATGCTGGACTACTCTGCTATGTAGCTAGCTCTCAGTATATTGACACGTTGGACTCATGTGCCATGTACCTAGAATTATGTATATGGAAATGTTACACTACTCTGCCATGTAGCTAGCTCTCTGTATATGGACATTTAGGACTCGTCTGCCATGCTCTGTGCATGGATATGTTGGACTGTTCTGTCATGTAGGCAGTTCCCTGTATATGAACATATTGGATTTGTCTTCCATGTAGCTAGTTCTCAGTATATTGATATATTGGACTCAGCCATGTAGCCAGCTCTCTGTGTATGAATATGTTGGACTCATCTCCCTTGTAGCTCGCACTCTAAATATACACATGTTGGTCTCATGTGCCATGTAGCTGTCAGTATATGGACATGTTGGACTTATCTGCCATGTAGCTAGTACTCTGTATTTGAACATGTTGGAGTACACTGCCATATAGCTAGCTCTCAGTATATGGACACTTTGGACTCATCTGTCATGTAGCTAGAACTCTGTATATGCAAATGTTGCACTACTCTGCCATGTAGCTACCTCTCGGTATATGTTCATTTTGAACTCATCTATCATGTAGCTGGGTCACTTTGCATGGATATGTTGGACTGATCTGCCATGTAGGTAGCTCTCTGTATATGAACATATTGGACATGTTTGCCATATAGGTAGCTCTCAGTATATGGTCATGTTGGACTCATCAGCCATGAGGCCAACTCTCTCTGTATGAACATGTTGGATTCAGCTGCCTAAAAGCTTTCACTATAAATATTCACTTGTTGGACTCATCTGCCATGTAGCTAACTCTCAATATATGGACCTATTGGACTCATCTGCCATGTAGCTAGAACTCTGCACATTGACATGTTGGACTACTCTGCCATGTAGCTAACTCTCAGTATATGGACATGTTAGACTCATCTGCCATGTATCTAGAATTCTGTACATGGAAATGCTGCACTAGTCTACCATGTAGCTAGCTCTGTATATGTGGACATTTTTGATTCATATTCCATGTAGCTAGCTTTCTGTGCATGGTTATGCTGGACTGCTCTGCCATAAAGGTAGCTCCCTGTATATGAACATATTGGACTTGTCTTCTATGTAGCTAGCTCTCTGTATATGGACATGTTGGAATCATCAGCCATGTAGACAGCTCTCCTTGTATGAACATATTGGACTCATCTGTCTTTTAGATAGTCTTCTATATATACTCATATTGGACTTATCTGCCATGTAGCTAACTCTCAGTATATAGACATTTTGTATTCGTCTGCCATGTTGCTAGCAATCTGTTCATGGATATGATGGACAGAACTGCCATGTAGGTAGCTCTCTGAATATGAACATATTGGAATTGTTTGCCATGCAGCTAGCGCTCTGTATATGGACATGTTGGATTCAACATCCATGTAGCCAGCTCTCTGTTTATGAACATGCTGGACTCATCGGCCTTGTAGTTAGTCCTCGATATATACACTTCTTGAACTCACCTTCCTTGTAGCTAACTCTCAGTATATAGACATGTAGGACTCATCTGTCATATAGCTAGTACTCTGTTTATGGACATGTAGGACTACTCTGCCTTATAGCTAGATTTCAGTATTAGGACACGTTGGACTCATCTCCAGGTAGCTAGAGCTCTGAATATGGAAATGTGGCATGACTCTGCAATGTAGCTAGCTCTCTGTATATGGACATTTTGAACTCATCTGTCATGTAGCAAGCTCTCTTTGCATGGATATGTCAGACTGATCTGCCATGTAGATAGCTCTCTGTATATGAACATATTGGACATGTCTGCTATATAGTTAGCTCTCAGTCTATGGACATGTTGGACTCATCAACCATGTAGCCAGCTCTCTCTGTATGAACATGTTGGACTCATCTGCCTTATAGCTAGTCCTCTATATATAAAATTGTTGGAATCAAATGCCATGTAGCTAACTCTCAGTATGTAGACATGTTGGACTCATCTGACATGCACCTAGAACTCTGTATATGGACATCTTGGACTACTCTGAAATGTAGCTAGCTCTCAGTATATGGACACATTGGACTCATCTGCCATGTAGGTAGAACTCTCTATATGGAAATGTTGCACTACTCTGCCATGTAGCTAGCTCTCTATATGTGTACATATTGGACTTGTCTGCCATGTAGCTAGCTCTCTGTCCATGCATACGTTAGACTGATCTGCCATGTAGGTAGCTCTCTGTATATGAACTTATTGGACTTGTCTGACATGTAGCTATCTCTCTGTATATTGCCATGTTGGACTAATCTGCCATGTAGCCAACTCTCTCTTTATGAACATGATGGACTCATCTTCCTTGAAGGTACTCTTCTATATATACACTGGTTGGACTCATCTGCCATGTAGCTAACTCTTAGTTTATGGACATTTTGGACTCGTCTGCCATGTAGCTAGCAATCTGTGCATGGATATGTTGGACAGATTTGTGCATGGATGGACATATATGCCATGTAGGTAGCTCTCTGAATATGAACATATTGGAATTTTCTGCCATGCTTCTAGCTCTCTGTGTATGAACATGTTGGACTCATCTGCCTTGTAGCTAGTCCTCTATATATACACTTGTTGAACTCTCCTTCCTTGTAGCTAACTCTCAGTATATAGACATGTAGGACTCATCTGTCATGTAGCTAGCACTCTGTTTATGGACATGTTGGTCTACTTTGCCATATAGCTAGATCTCAGTATAAGGGCACATTGGACTCATCTTCAGGTAGGTAGAGCTCTGAATATGGAAATGTGACACTACTCTACCATGTAGCTAGCTCTCTGTATATGGACATGTTGGACACATTAGCCATGTACCCAGCTCTGTGTATGAACATATTGAACTCCTCTGCCTTGTAGCTACCTCTCTAAACATACACATGTTGGACAAATGTGTCATGTAGCTAACTCTCAGTATATGGACACGCTGGATTCATCTGCTTAGAGTTAGCTCTTTGTATATGGACATGTAGGACTCATCACCAATGTCGCCAGCTCTCTCCATATAAACATAGTTGACTCATCTGCCTTGTAGCAAATCCTCTATATATACACAAGTTGGACTAAACTGCAATGTAGCAAACTTTCAGTATATGGACATGTTGGACTCATCTGCCATGTAGCTAGAACTCTGTATATGGAAATGCTGCACTACTCTGTCATATAGCTAGCTCTCTGCATATGGACATTTTGGACTCATCTGCCATGTAGCTAGCACTCTGTGCATGGATATATTGGACTGATCTGACCTGTAGGTATCTCTCTGTATATGAACATATTGGATTGGTCTGCCATGTAGCTACCTCTCTGTTTATGGGCATGTTGAACTCATCAGACATGTAGACAGCACCCTCTGTATCAAAATTTTGGACTCGTCTGCACGGAGGTATTCCTCTATATATATACATGTTGGCCTCATCTGCCATATAGCTATCTCTCAGAATAAGGACATGTTGGACTCATCTGCTATGTACCTAGTATTCTCTATGTGGGAATGTAGGACTACTCTGCCATGTAGCTACCTCTCAGTATATGAACACATTGGACTCATCTGCCATCTACAGAACTCTGTATATGGAAATGTTGTCCTACGTGGCCAGGTAGCTAGCTCCCTGTGTATGGACATTTTGGACTCGCCTGCCAAGTAGCCAGTTCTCTCTGAATGAACATGTTGGACTCATCTGCCTTGTAGCTAGTCCTCTAAATAAACACATGTTTGAATCATCTGCCATGTAGCTAAATCTCAGTATATCGATAAGTTGTCCTAATCTGTCATGTAGCTAGAACTCTGTATATGGAAATGCTGTACTATTCTGTCATGTAGATAGCTCTCTTTATATGGACATTTTAGACTAGTCTGCCATGTAGCTAGTTCTCTGTGCATGGATATGTTGGACTGATCTGCCTGTAGGTAGCTCTCTGTATATGAACATATTGGGCTTGTCTGTCATGTAGCTACCTCTCTGTATATGTACATGATGGACTCATCAGACATGTAGCCAGCACTCCCATATCAACATGTTGGACTCATCTGTCTTGTAGCTAGTCTTCTTTTATAAACTTTGGACTCATCTGTCAAGTAGCTAACTCTCAGTAAATGCACACTTTGGACTCATCTGCCATGTAGTTAGCACTCTTTTTATGGACATGTTGGACTACTCTGTCATGTAGATAGCTCTCTTTATATGGACATCTTGGACTCGTCTGCCATATAGCTAGCTATCTGTATATTGACATGTTGGACTCATCTGCCTTGTAGCTAGTCCTCTATATATACACATGTTGGATTCATCTGCCAGGTAGCTGACTATCATTATATGGACATGTTGGACTCATCAGCCATGTAGCTAGTACACTGTATGTGGACATGGTGGACTACTGTGCCATGTAGCTAGCTCTCAGTATATTTCCACGTTGGATTCATCTGCCATGTAGCTAGAACTCTGTATATGGAAATGTTGCACTACTCAGCCATGTAGCAAGCTCTCTGTATATGGACCTTTTGTACTTGTCTGCCATGAAGCCAGATCTCTCTGTATGAACATGTTGGACTCATCTGCCTTGTAGCTTTTCCTTTATATATACACATGTTGGACTCATCTGCCTTGTAGCTAACTCTCACTATACGGACATGTTGGACTCATCTGCCATGTACCTTGGACTCTGTATTTGGATATGTTGTACTACTCTGCCATGTAGCTAGCTCTCTGCATATGGACAATTTGGACTCATTTGCCATGTAGATAGCTCCCTGAGTATGGATATGTTGGACTGATCTGCCATGTAGCTAGCTTTCTGTATATGAACATATTGGACTTATCTGCCATGCAGCTAGCTCTCTGTATATGCACATGTTGGATTCATCTGCCTTGTACCAACTGTCTCTGTTTGAACATGTTGGACTCATCTGCCATGTAGTTAGTCCTCTCTATATAAACATATTGGACTCATCTGACATGTAGCTAACTCTTAGGTTATGGGCATATTGGACTCATCTGCCATGTAGCTAGTACTATGTATATGGACATGTTGGAATACCATTCCATATAGCTAGCTGTAAGTATTTAGACACGTTGGACTCATCTGCCATGTAGCTAGAATTCTGTATATAGAAATGTTGCACTACTCTGTCATAAACCTAGCTCTCTGTGTATGTACATTTTGGACTCCTCTGCCATGTAGCTAGATCACTGTGCCTAGATATTATGGACTGATTTACCATGTAGGTAGATCTCTGTATATGAACATATGGGACTTGTCTGCGATGTAGCTTGCTCTCATTATATGGACATGTTGGACTCTTCAGCCATGTAGCCAGCTCTCTCTGCATGAATATGTTCTATTCATCGGGCTTTTAGCTCGCCCTCCAAATATACACATGTTGGACTTATCTGCCACATAGCTAACTCTCAGTAGATGGACATGATAGACTCATCTGCCATGGAGCTAGTATTCTGTATATGGAAATGTTGCACGACTCTGCCATGTAGCTAGCTCTGCAAGTGGACATTTTGTATTCATCTGCCATGTTTCTAGACCCCTTTGCAAGGATATGTTGGACTTATCTGCCATGGAGGTAGGTCTCTGTATATGAACATATGGGTCTTTTATACCATGCAACTAGCTCTCTGTATATGGACATTTTGGACTCGTCTGCCATGTAACTAGCTCTCTGTGCATAGATATGCTGGACCGATCCGCCATGTAGGTAGCTCTCTGTATATGAACAGATGATATTTGTCTGGCATGTAGCTAGCTCTATGTTTATGGACATGTTGGACTCATCAGCCATGTAGCCAACTCTCTCTGTATGAACATGTTGGACTCATCTGC
>NW_006408926.1:7301-10025 GCF_000296735.1 Chrysochloris asiatica
CTCTCTCTGTATGAACATGTTGGACTCATCTGCCTTGCAGCTAGTCCTCTAAATAAACACATGTTTGACTCATCTGCCATGTTGCTAACTCTCAGTATATGGACACGTCGTACTAATCTGCCATTTAGCTAGAACTCTGTATATGGAGATGTTTCACTACTCTGCCATGTTGCTAGCTCTCAGTATATGCACATGTTGAACTCATCTGGCATGTAGCTAGAACTCTTTATATGGAAAAGTTGCTCTACTCTGCCATGTAGACAGCTCTCTGTATATGGACATTTTGGTCACATCTGATATGAAGGTAGTTCAGTGTTCATGTATATGTTCATGTATATGTTCATGTATATTTGGACTGATCTGCGATGTAGTTAGCTCTCTGTATATGAACATATCAGACTTGTCTGTCATGTAGCTACCTATCTGTATATGTACATGATGGACTCATCAGACATGTAGTAAGCACTCCCTGTATCAACATGTTGGACTCATCTGTCTTGTAGCTAGTCTTCTATATATACATGTTGAACTCATCTGCCATGTAGCTACAACTCTGTTTATGAAAATGCTGCACTACTCTGTCATGTAGTTAGCTCTCTTTATACGGACATTTTGGACTCCTCTGCCATGTAGCTAGCTCTCTTTACATGGATATGTTGGACTCATCTGCCCTGTAGGTAGCTCTCTGTATATGAACATATTGGACTTGTCTGTCATGTAGCTACCTGTCTGCATATGGATATGTGGGACTCATCAGAAATGTAGAGAGCACTCTCTGTATCAACATGAAGGATTCATCTGCCTTGTAGCTAGTCCTCTATATATACACATGTTGGATTCATCTGCCATGTAACTAATTCTCAGTATATGGACATGTTGGACTCATCTGCCATGTAGCTAGTATTCTGTATGTGGACAGGGTGGACTACTGTGCCATGTAGCTAGCTCTCAGTATATGGCCACGTTGGATTCATCTGCCATGTAGCTAGAACTCTGTATATGGAAATGTTGCACTACTAGGCCATGCAGCAAGCTCTCTGTATATGGACATTTTTGACTCGTCTGCCATGAAGCCAGATCTCTCTGTATGAGCATGTTGGACTAATCTCCCTTGTAGCTAGTCCTCTACATATACACATGTTGGACTCATCTGGCATGTAGCTAGTCCTCTATATATACACATGTTGGACTCCTCTGCCATATAGCTAACTCTCAGGTTATGGACATGTTGGGCTCATCTGCCATTTAGCTAGTAATCTGTATAGGTACATGTTGCACTGCTCAGCCATGTAGCTAGCTCTTAGTATATGGACAAATTATTCTCATCTGCCATTTAGTTAGAACTCTGTATTTGGACATGTTGGACTACTCTGCCATGTAACTAGTTCTCCGTATATAGCCATTTTGGACTCGTCTGCCATGTAGCTAGCTCTCTGTGCATAGATATGCTGGACTGATCTGCCATGTAGGTAGCTCTCTGTATATGAACATTTTGGGCTTGTCTGCCATATAGTTAGCTGTCAGTATATGGACAAGTTGGACTCATCAGCAATGTAGCTAACTCTCACTATGTTGACATGTTGGATTCACCTGACATGTAGCTAGTACCCTGTATATGGACATTTTGAAATCTTCTGCCATGTAGCTACCTCTCTGTGCATGGATATGTTGGACTGATCTGCCTGTAGGTATCTCCCTGTATATGAACATATTGGACTTTAGTGACGTGTAGCTACCTCTCTGTATATGGACATGTTGGACTCTTCAGCCATGTAGCCACCACTCTCTGTATCAACATGTTTGACTCATCTGCCTTGCAACTATTCCTCTATATATGCACATGTTGGACTCATCTGCCATGTAGCTAACTCTCAGTATATGGACATGTTGGAGTCATATAGCTAGTACCTTGTAGCTAGTACTCTGTATGGACATGTAGGACTAATCTGCCATGTAGCTATCTCTCAGTACATGGGCAAGTTGGACTCGTCTTCCATATAGCTACCTCTCTGTGCATGGATATGTTGGACTGATCTGCCTGTAGGTATCTCTCTGTATATGAACATATTGGACTTGTCTGACATGTAGCTACCTCTCTGTATATGGACATGTTGGACTCATCAGACATCTAGCCAGCACTCTCTGTATAAACATGTTGGACTCATCTGCCCTGTAGCTAGTCCTCTATATATACACATGTTGGACCCATCTGCCATGTAGCTGACTCTCAATATATAGACATAATATATAGACATGTTGGATTCATCTGCCATGAAGCTAGTACTCTGTATATTGGCATGTTGGACGACTCTGCCATGTAGCTAGATCTCAGTATATGGACACGTTGGACTCATGTACCATGTAGTTAGAATTCTGTATATGGAAATGTTGAACTACCCTGCCATGTAGCTAGCTGTATGCATATGGACATTTTGGATTCATCTGCCATGTAGCTAGCACTCTGTGCATGGATATGTTGGACTGATCTGCCATGTAGGTAACTCTCTGTATATGAACATATGGGACTTGTCTGTCATGCAGCTAGCTCTGTGTATATGCACATATTTGATTCATCTCCCATGTAGCCAGCTCTCTCTCTATGAACATGTTGGACTCTTCTGCCTTGTAGCTAGTTCTTTATATATAAACATGTTGGAATCATCTGCCATGTAGCTACCTCTCAGTATATGGACACGTTGGGTTCATCTGCCATGTAGCTAAGTC
>NW_006408926.1:10125-15808 GCF_000296735.1 Chrysochloris asiatica
AGCAAGCTCTCTGTATATGGACATTTTTGACTCGTCTGCCATGAAGCCAGATCTCTCTGTATGAGCATGTTGGACTAATCTCCCTTGTAGCTAGTCCTCTACATATACACATGTTGGACTCATCTGGCATGTAGCTAGTCCTCTATATATACACATGTTGGACTCCTCTGCCATATAGCTAACTCTCAGGTTATGGACATGTTGGGCTCATCTGCCATTTAGCTAGTAATCTGTATAGGTACATGTTGCACTGCTCAGCCATGTAGCTAGCTCTTAGTATATGGACAAATTATTCTCATCTGCCATTTAGTTAGAACTCTGTATTTGGACATGTTGGACTACTCTGCCATGTAACTAGTTCTCCGTATATAGCCATTTTGGACTCGTCTGCCATGTAGCTAGCTCTCTGTGCATAGATATGCTGGACTGATCTGCCATGTAGGTAGCTCTCTGTATATGAACATTTTGGGCTTGTCTGCCATATAGTTAGCTGTCAGTATATGGACAAGTTGGACTCATCAGCAATGTAGCTAACTCTCACTATGTTGACATGTTGGATTCACCTGACATGTAGCTAGTACCCTGTATATGGACATTTTGAAATCTTCTGCCATGTAGCTACCTCTCTGTGCATGGATATGTTGGACTGATCTGCCTGTAGGTATCTCCCTGTATATGAACATATTGGACTTTAGTGACGTGTAGCTACCTCTCTGTATATGGACATGTTGGACTCTTCAGCCATGTAGCCACCACTCTCTGTATCAACATGTTTGACTCATCTGCCTTGCAACTATTCCTCTATATATGCACATGTTGGACTCATCTGCCATGTAGCTAACTCTCAGTATATGGACATGTTGGAGTCATATAGCTAGTACCTTGTAGCTAGTACTCTGTATGGACATGTAGGACTAATCTGCCATGTAGCTATCTCTCAGTACATGGGCAAGTTGGACTCGTCTTCCATATAGCTACCTCTCTGTGCATGGATATGTTGGACTGATCTGCCTGTAGGTATCTCTCTGTATATGAACATATTGGACTTGTCTGACATGTAGCTACCTCTCTGTATATGGACATGTTGGACTCATCAGACATCTAGCCAGCACTCTCTGTATAAACATGTTGGACTCATCTGCCCTGTAGCTAGTCCTCTATATATACACATGTTGGACCCATCTGCCATGTAGCTGACTCTCAATATATAGACATAATATATAGACATGTTGGATTCATCTGCCATGAAGCTAGTACTCTGTATATTGGCATGTTGGACGACTCTGCCATGTAGCTAGATCTCAGTATATGGACACGTTGGACTCATGTACCATGTAGTTAGAATTCTGTATATGGAAATGTTGAACTACCCTGCCATGTAGCTAGCTGTATGCATATGGACATTTTGGATTCATCTGCCATGTAGCTAGCACTCTGTGCATGGATATGTTGGACTGATCTGCCATGTAGGTAACTCTCTGTATATGAACATATGGGACTTGTCTGTCATGCAGCTAGCTCTGTGTATATGCACATATTTGATTCATCTCCCATGTAGCCAGCTCTCTCTCTATGAACATGTTGGACTCTTCTGCCTTGTAGCTAGTTCTTTATATATAAACATGTTGGAATCATCTGCCATGTAGCTACCTCTCAGTATATGGACACGTTGGGTTCATCTGCCATGTAGCTAAGTCAAAGTATATGGACACATTGGACTCAACTGGCATGTAGTAAGAATTCTGTATATGGAAATGTTGCACTACTCTGTCATGTAGCTAGCTCTCTGTATATGGACATTTTGGACTCCTCTGCTATGTAGTCAACTCTCTGTGCCTAGATATGCTGGACTGATCTGCCATTTAGATAGATTTTTTTATATGAACATATGGGACTTGTCTGCGATGTAGTTCGCTCTCAGTATATGGACATGTTGGACTCTTCAGCCATGTAGCCAGCTATCTCTGTATGACTATGTTCTACTCATCTGGCTTGTAGTTCACCCTCCAAATATACACATGTTGGACTCATCTGCCATATAGCCAGAGCTCAATATATGTAAATGATGCACTATTCTGCCATGTAGCTAGCTATCTTTATATGGACATTTTGGACTAGTCTGCCATGTACCTAGCTCTCTGTGCATGGATATGTTGGACTGATATGCATGTAGGTAGCTCTCTGTATATGAACATATTGAGCGTGTCTGCCATGTAGCTTCCTCTCTGTATCAACATTTTGAACTCATCTGCCTTGTAGCTATTACTCTATATATACACATGTTGGCCGCATCTGCCATGTAGCTAACTCCCAGAATATGGACATGTTGGACTCATCTTCTATGTGCCTACTACTCTCTATGTGGAAATGTAGGAATACTCTGCCATGTAGCTAGCTTTCGGTATATGGACACATTGGAGTCATCTGCCATCTAGCTAGAACTCTGTATATGAAAATGTTGCCCTACACGACCATGTAGCTAGCTCTCTGTGTGTGGACATTTTGGACTTGTCTGCCCTGTAGCCAGCTCTCTCTGTATGAACATGTTGGAGTCATCTGCCTTGTAGCTAGTCCTCTAAATAAACACATGTTTGGCTAATCTGCCATGTAGCTAACCCTCAGCATATGGACAAGTTGTACTAATCTGCCATGTAGCTAGAACTCTGTATATGGAAATGTTGCACTACTCTGTCATGTAGCTAGCTCTCTGTATATGGACTTTTTGGAATCATCTTCCATGTAGCTAGCTCTCTGTACATAGATATGTTGGACCGATCTGACATGTAGGTAGCTCTCTGTATATGAACATATGAGACTTGTTTGCCATGTAGCTAGTTCTATGTTTATGGACATGTTGGACTCATGAGCCATGTACTCAGCTCTCTGTGTATGAACATGCTAGAGTAATCTTCCTTGTAGCTATCCCTCTAAACATACACATGTTAGACTCATATGTCTTGTAGCTAACTCAGTATATGGACATGTTGGATTCATCTGCCATGTAGCTAGTACTCTGCATATGGACATGTTGGACTACTCTGCCATGCAGCCATCTCTCAGTATCTGCACACATTGAACTCATCTGGCATGTAACTAGAACTCTGTATATGGAAATGTTGCTCTTCTCTGTCATGTAGACAGCTCTCTATATATGGATATTTTGGACACGTTTGATATTAAGATAGTTCAGTGTTCATGTATATGTTGGACTGATCTGCCATGTAGTTTGCTCTCTGCATATGAACATATCAGACTTGTCTGCCATGTAGCTACCTATCTGTATATGTACACGATGGACTCATCAGACATGTAGCCAGCACTCCCTGTATCAACATGTTGGACTCAACTGTCTTGTAGCTAGTCCTCTATATAGACACGTTGAACTCATCAGCTATGTAGCTAACTCTCAGTATATGGACATGTTGGACTCATCTGCCATGTAGTTAGCAGTCTGTATACGGACATGTTGTACTACTCTGCCATGTAGATAGCTTTCTTTACATGAACATTTTGGACTCATCTGCCATGTAGCTAGCTCTCTGTGCATGGATATGTTGGACTCATCTGCCCTGTAGCGAATTATCTGTATATGAACATATTGGACTTGTCTGTCATGTATCTACCTCTCTGTATATTTACATGTTGGACTCATCAGACATGTAGCCAGCACTCTCTGTATCAACATTTGGACTCATCTGCCTTGTAGCTAGTCCTCTATATATACACGTATTGGATTCATCTGCCATGTAGCTAACTCTCAGGATATAGACATGTTGGACTCATCTGTCGTGTAGCTAGTACTCTGTATGTGGACATTTTGGACTACTCTGCCATATAGCTAACTCTCAGTATATGGACACGTCAGATTCATCTGCCATATAGCTAGAACTCTGTGTATGGAAATGTTGCACTACTTGGTCATGTAGCAAGCTCTCTGTATATGGACATTTTGGACTCATCTACCTTGAAGCCAGGTCTCTCTGTATGAACATGTTGGAGTCATCTGCCTTGTAGCTAACTATCAGTATATGGACATGTTGGATTCATCTGCCATGTACCTTGCACTGTATACTTGGATATGTTGGACTACTATGCCATGTAGCTAGCTCTCAGAATGTGGACACATTGGACTCATCTGTCATGTAGCTAGAATCCTGTATATGACAATGTGGCACTACTATACTAAGTTTCTAGCTCTCAGTATATGGACATGTTGGACTCATCAGCCATGTAGCCCTCTCTCTCTTTATGAATGTGTTTGTCTCATCTGCTTTGTACCTAGCCCACTAAATATACACATGTTGGTCTCATCTGCCATGTAGCTAAACTCTCAGTATATGAACATGTTGGACTAATCTGCCATGTAGCTAATACTCTGTATATGGACATGTTGGACTACTCTGCCATGTAGCTAGCTCTCTGTATATGTACATTTGGACTCATCTGCCATGTAGCTACCCCTCTGTTCATGGATATGTTGGACTGATCTGCCATATAGGTAGCTCTCTGTATATGAACGTATTGGATTTCTCTGCCATGTAGGTAGCTTTCAGTATATGGACATGTTTGACTAGTCTGCCAAGTAGCTGGCTCTGAGTATATGGACACATTGGACTCATTTGCCATGTATCTAGAACTCTCTATATGGAAATGATTCACTACTCTGCCATGTAGCTAGCTATCTGTATAGGGACATTTTGGACTTGTCTGCCATGTAGGTAGCTTTCTGTTCATGGATATATTGGACAGATCTTGCACATAGGTAGCTCTTTGTATATGAACATATTGGACTTGTAGCTACCTTGTAACATATGAACATGTAGCTACCTCTCTGTATATGAACAAGTTGGACTCATCAGACATGTAGCCAGCACTCCCAAAATCAATATTTTGGACTCATCTGCCTTGTAGCCATATATATGTCTATATATATATATACACATGTTGTACTCATCTGCCATGTAGCTAACTCTCAGGACATGGACATGCTGGATTCATCTGCCATGTATCTAGTACTCTGTATATGGTTATCTTGGACTCAGCTGCCATGTAGCTATTACTCTGTATATGGACATGTTGGACTCATCTGCCATGTAGCTAGCTCTCTGTATAAGAACATATTGGACTTTTCTGCCATGTAGCTAGCTCTCTGTATATGGATATGTTGGACCCATCAGTTAGAAAAACAGCTGTCTCTGTATGTACATTTTGGACTCATCTGCCTTATGAACAGTCCTCTATATATACACATGTTGGACTCATCTGCCATGTAGCTAACTCTCAGTATATGGACATGTAGGACTCATCTGCCATGTAGCTTGTACTCTGTATATGGACAGGTTGGGCTCATCTGCCATGTAGCTAAGTCAAAGTATATGGACACATTGGACCCTTCTGGCATGTAGTAAGAACTCTGTATATGGAAATATTGCACTACTCTGTCATGTAGCTAGCTCTCTGTATATGGACATTTTGGACTCTTCTGTTATGTAGTCAACTCTCTCTGCCTAGATATGCTGGACTGATCTGCCATTTAGATAGATCTTTTTTATATGAACATATGGGACTTGTCTGCAATGTAGCTTACTCTCAGTATATGGACATGTTGGACTCTTCAGCCATGTAGCCAGCTATCTCTGTATGAATATGTTCTACTCATCTGGCTTGTAGTTCACCCTCCAAA
>NW_006408926.1:16538-17906 GCF_000296735.1 Chrysochloris asiatica
CATCTTCCTGGTAGCTATCCCTCTAAACATACACATGCTAGACTCATATGTCTTGTAGCTAACTCTCAGTATATGGACATGTTGGATTCATCTGCCATGTAGCTAGTACTCTGCATATGGACATGTTGGAGTACTCTGCTATGTAGCTATCTCTCAGTATATGCACACATTGGACTCATCTGGCATGTAACTAGAACTCTCTATATGGAAATGTTGCTCTTCTCTGTCATGTAGACAGCTCTATATATATGGACATTTTGGACACGTATGATATTAAGATAGTTCAGTGTTCATGTATATGTTGGACTGATCTGCCATGTAGTTAGCACTCTGTATATGAACATATCAGACTTGTCTGCCATGTAGCTACCTCTCTGTATATGTACACGATGGACTCATCAGACATGTAGCCAGCACTCCCTGTATCAACATGTTGGACTCATCTGTCTTGTAGCTAGTCCTTTATATAGACACGTTGAACTCATCAGCTATGTAGCTAACTCTCAGTATATGGACATGTTGGACTCATCTGCCATGTAGTTAGCACTCTGTATATGGACATGTTGGACTACTCTGCCATGTAGCTACCTATCTGTATATGGACATTCTGGAATTGTCTGCCATGTAGCCAGCTCTCTGTGTATGAACATATTTGACTCATCTGCCTTGTTGCTAGTCCTCTATATATACACATGTTGTACTCATCTGCCATGTACCTAACTCTCAGTAAATGTATGGACAGGTTTGACTCATCTACCATGTAGCTAGTAGCTAGTACTCTATATATGGACATGTTAGACTTCTCTGCCATGTAACTAGCTCTCAGTATATAGAAAGGTTTCACTCATCTGCCATGTAGCTAGTACTCTATATATGGTCATGTTAGACTACTCTGCAATGTAGCTTGCTCTCAGTTTATGGACATGTTGGACGCGTCTGCCATGAAGCTAGAACTCTGTATGTGGAAATGTTGAATTACTCTGCCATGTAGCTAGCTCTCTGTACATGGATATTTTGGACTCATCTGCCTTGTGGCTAGTCCTCTAAATATACACATTTTGGACTCATCTGTCATATAGCTAAACCTCAGTAGATGGACATGTTTGACTCATTTGCCATGTAGCTAGTACTCTGTATATGGACATGTGGGCCTCTTCTGCCATGTAGCTAACTCGCAGTATATGGATGTATTAGACTCATCTGCCATGAAGCTAGAATTCTGTATACGGAAATGTTGCACTACTCTGCGATCTAGCGAGCTCTGTGTATATGGACATTTTGGACTCATCTGCCATGTAGCTAGCCGTCTGTGCATGCATATGTTGTCTGACCTGTCAAATAGGTAACTCTCTGTATAGGAACATATTG
>NW_006408926.1:37609-38137 GCF_000296735.1 Chrysochloris asiatica
TGCCATGTAGCTAGTACACTGTAAATGGACATGTTGGACTCTTCTGCCATGTAGCTAGCACGCAGTATATGGATACATTAGATTCATCTTCCATGAAGGTAGAATTCTGTATATGGAAATGTTGCACTATTCTGCAATCTAGCAAGCTCTTTGTATATGGATATTTAGGACTCGTCTGCCATGTAGCTAACTCTCTGTGCATGCATATGTTATCTGATCTGTCATGTTGCTAACTCTCAGTATATGGACATGTTGGGCTCTTTTGCCATGTAGCTAGTACCCTTTATATGGATATGTGGGACTCTTCTGCCATGGAGCTAGCTCGCAGTATGTGTACACATTAGACTCATTTGCCATGAAGCTAGAACTCTGTATATGGAAATGTTGCACTACTCTGTGATCTAGCGAGGTCTGTGTATATGGACATTTTGGACTCATCTGCCATGTAGCTAGCTGTCTGTGCATGCATATGTTGTACTGATCTGCCATGTAGGTAGCTCTCTGTATATGAACATATTGGTCTTGTAT
>NW_006408926.1:39960-41525 GCF_000296735.1 Chrysochloris asiatica
GCTAACTCTCAGTATATGGACATGTTGGACTCATTTGCCATGTAGCTAGTACACTGTAAATGGACATGTTGGACTCTTCTGCCAGGTAGCTAGCACGCAGTATATGGATATATTAGACTCATCTTCCATGAAGGTAGAATTCTGTATATGGTTATGTTGCACTACTCTGCGATCTAGCGAGCTCTTTGTATATGGACATTTAGGACTCCTCTGCCATGTAGCTAACTCTCTGTGCATGCATATGTTATCTGATCTGTCATGTAGCTAACTCTCAGTATATGGACATGTTGGACTCATTTTCCATTTAGCTAGTACCCTGTATATGGATATGTGGGAGTCTTCTCCCATGGAACTTGCTCACAGTATATGGACACAGTAGACTCATTTGCCATGAAGCTAGAACTCTGTATATGGAAATGTTGCACTACTCTGCGATCTAGCAAGCTCTGTTTATATGGACATTTTGGACTCATCTGCCATGTAGCTAGCTGTCTGTGTATGCATATGTTGTACTGATCTGCCATGTAGTTAGCTCTCTATAGGAACATATTGAACTTGTATCCCATGTAGCTAACTCTCAGAATATGGACATGTTGGACTCATCAGCCATGTATCTTGCTCTCTGCGTAAGAACATGTTGGATTCATCTGCCTTGAAGCTAGCCCTCTAAATATACACATGTTGGACTCATCTGCCTTGTAGGTAACTCTCAGTATATGGACATGTTGGACTACTCTGCCATGTAGCTAGCTCTCAGTATATGCACACGTTGGACTCATCTGTCATGTAGCTTGAATTCTGTATATGGACATGTTGCACTACTCTGCCACATAGCTAGCTCTCTGTCTATGGACATTTTGGATTCTTCTGCCATGCAGCTAGCTCTCTGTGCATGGATATGTTGGACTGATCTGCCATGTAGGTAGCTCTCTGTATATGAACATATTGGACTTGTCTTTCATGTGGCTAGCTCTCAGTATACGTACATGTTGGTCTCATCAGCCATGTAGCCAGCTCTCTCTGTATAAACATGTTGGACTCATATGCCTTGTAGCTAGTCCTCTATATATGTACACGTTAGACTCATCTAGATTTTAGCTAACTTTCATTACGTGGACATGTTGGACTCATCTGCCATTTAGCAAGTACTTTGTATATGGACATGTTGGACTAATCTTCCATGTAGGTAGGTCTCAGTATTTGGATATGTTTAACTCTTCTGCCATGTAGCTAGAACCCTGTATATGGAAATGTTGCACTACTCTGCCATGTAGTTCTTTATGTTTATATGGACATTTTGGACTCATCTGCCATGTAGCTAGCTCTCTGTGCACGGATATGTTGGACTGATATGCCATGTAGGTAGCTCTCTGTATATGAAAATATTAGATATGTCTGCCATGAAGCTAGCTCTCAGAATATGGATATGTTGGACTCATCAGCCATTTATCCAGCTCTCTGTTTGAACATGTTGGACTCATCTGCCTTGTGGCTAGTCCTCTAAATATACACATTTTGGACTCATCTATCATGTAGCTAAATCTCAGTATATGGACATGTTGGAC
>NW_006408926.1:42625-44248 GCF_000296735.1 Chrysochloris asiatica
TTGGACTACTCTGACATGTAGCTAGCTCTCAGTATATGGACACATTGAACTCATATTCCGTGTAGCTAAAACTCCTTATATGGAAATGTTGCACTACTATTCCATGTATCTAGCTCACTGTATATGGACTTTGTAGACTTGTCTGCCATGTAGCTAGCTATCAATTTGTGAATATATTAGACTGACCTGACATGTAGGTGGTACTCTGTATATGAACATACTGGACTTGTCTGTTATATAGCTAGCACTCTGTATGTGGACAAGTTGGTCTCATGAGCCATGTAGCCCACTCTCTCTGTATGAAAATGTTGGACTCATGTGTCATGTAGCTATCTCTCAGTGCATGGACATGTTGGACTCATCTGCCATGTAGCTAGTACTCTGTATATGGACATGTTGGACTACTTTGCCATGTAGCTAGCTCTCATTATATGGACATGTGGGACTCATCTGCGATGTAGCTAAAGCTTTGAATATGGAAATGTTGCACTACTCTGTCATGTAGATAGCTCTATTTATATGGTTATTTTGGACTTGTCTGCCATGTAGCAAGCTCTCTGTGCATGGATAGTTGGACTGATCTGCCTTGTAGGTAGGTCTCTGTATATGAACATATTGGACTTCTGTGCTATGTATGTAGCTGTCGGTATATGGACATGTTGGACTCATCAGTCATGTAGCCAGCTCTCTCGGTATGATCATGTTGGACTCATCTGCCTTGTAGCTAGTCTTTTATATATACACATGTTAGACTTATCTGACATTTAGCTAACGCTCAGTATAAGGCCATGTTGTACTCATCTGCAGTGTAGCTAGTTCTCTGTATATGGACATGTTGGACTCTTCTGTCCTGTAGCTAAAATTCTGTATATGGTAATGTTGCCCTACTCTGCCATGTAGCTAGCTCTCTGTATATGGACATTTAAGACTCATCTTCCATGTAGCTAGATCTCTGTGCATGGATATGTTGGACTGTTCTGCCATGTAGGCATCCCTCTGTATATGAACATATTGGATTTTTCTGTCATGTAGCTAGTTCTCAGTATAACGACATGTTGGACTCGTTAGCCATGTAGCCAGCTCTCTGTGTATGAATATGTTGGATTCATCTCCCTTGAAGCTAGCGCTCTAAATATACACATGTTTGACTCATCTGCCATGTAGCTGTCAGTATATGGACATGTTGGACTCATCTCCATATAGCTAACTCTCAGTATATGGACATGTTGTATTCATCTGCCATGTAGCTAGCACTCTGCATATGGACATGATGGACTACTCTGCCATGTATCTAGCTCTCAGAATATGGACACGTTGGACTCACCTGCCATGTAGCTCGAACTATGTATACGGTAATGTTGCACTACTCTTCCATGTATCTAGCTCTCTGTATATGGACATTTTAGACTTGTCTTCCATGTAATTACCTCTTTCTGGTTGAACACATAGGACTCATCTGCCTTGTACCTAGTCCTCTATATATATACATGTTGGACTCATCTCTATATAGCTAACTCTCAGTATATGGACATGTTGTATTCATCTGCTATGTCGCTAGTACTCTGTATATGAACATGTTGGACTACTCTGCCATGTAGCTAACTCTCAGTATATGCACACGTT
>NW_006408926.1:44438-51282 GCF_000296735.1 Chrysochloris asiatica
CTTTTAAGTCATGTGGCCAGCTCTCTGTATATGGACATTTTGGACTTGTCTGCCATGTAGCAAACTCTCTGTTCATGATTATGTTGGACTAATCTGCCATGTAGGTAGCCCTCTGTGTATGAACATATTGGACTTGCTGCCACATAGCTAACTCTCTGTATATGGACATGTTGTATTCATTAGCCATGTAGCCAGATCTCTGAGTATAGACATGTTGGACTCATCTGCTTGTAGATAGTCCTCTATATATACACGTTGGACTCATCTGACATGTAGCAAAGTCTCTGTATATGGACATTTTGGACTCATCTGCCATTTAGTTAGGACTCCGGATATGTACATGTTGGACCACTCTGCCATGTAGCCAACTCTCATTATATGGACACGTAGGACTAATCTGCCATGTAGCTGGCTCTCATTATATGGCATTTTGAACTCGTCTGCCATGTAGCTAGCTCTCTGTGCATGGATATGTTGGACTAATCTGCCCTTTAGGTAGCTCTCTGTATATGAACATACTGGACTAGTCTGCCATGTAGTTACCTCTCAGTAAATGTACATGTTGGAATCATCAGACATGTAGCCAGCACTCTCTGTATCAACATGTTGGACTCATCTGCCTTGTAGCTAGTCCTCTATATATACACATGTTGGATTCATCTCCATGTAGCTAAGTCTCAGTATATAGACATGTTGGACTCATCTGCCATGTAGCTTGTACTCTGTATGTGGACACGTTGGATTACTCTACTATGTAGCTATCTCTCAGTATATGGACACGTTGGACTCATCTGCCATGTAGCTAGAACTCTGTATATGGAAATGTTGTGCTACTCAGCCATGAAGTTAGCTATCTGTATATGGACATTTTGGACTTGTCTGCCATGAAGCCAGCACTCTCTGTATGAACATGTTGGACTCATCTGCCTTGTGGCTAACTCTCAGTATATGGATATGTTGGACTCATCTGCCATGTACCTTGCACTCTGTATATGGATATGTTGGACTACTCTGCCATATAACTAGCTCTCAGTATATGGACACATTGGACTCATCTGCCATATAGCTAGAACTCTGTATATAGAAATGTTGCACTACTCTGCCATGCAGCTACCTTTATATATGGACATTTTGGACTCATCTGCCATGTCGCTAGCTCTCTGTACATGGATATGTTGAACTGATCTGTCATGTATGTACCTCTTTTTATAGGAACATATTGGACTTGTCTGCCATGTAGCTTGCTCTCTGCATATGGACATGTTGTACTCATCAGCCATGTAGCCAGCTCTCTGTGTATGAACATGTTGGATTCATCTGCCTTGTAGCTAGTCCTCTATATATACATGTTGGACTCATCTGCCATGTAGCTAACTCTCAGTATATGGACATGTTGGACTCATCTGCCATGTAGCTAGCTCTCAGTATATGGACACGTTATTCTCATCTGCCATGTAGTTAGAATTCTGTATTTGAGCATGTTGAACTGCTCTGCCATGTAGCTAACTCTCAGTATATGGACACATTATTCTCATCTGCCATATAGTTAGAACATTGTATTTGGGCATGTTGCAGGACTCTGCCATATAGCTAACTCTCAGTATATGAAGACGTAATTCTCATTTGACATGTAGTTAGAACTCTGTATTTGGGCATGTTGCACAACTCTGCCATGTAGCTAAATCTCAGTATATGGACAAGTTATTCTCATCTGCCATGTAGTTAGAATTCTGTATTTGGGCACGTTGCACTAACCTGCCATGTAGCTAGCTCTCTGCATATGGACATTTTGGACTCATCTGCCATGTAGATAGCTCTCTGTACATGGATATGTTGGACTGATCTGCCATGTAGATAGCTCTCTGTATATGAACATATGGGACTTGTCTGCCATGCAGCTGGCTCTCTGTATATTCACATGTTGGATTCATCTGCCATGTAGCCAGCTCTCTCTGTATGAACATGTTGGACTCATCTGCCTTGTAGCTAGTCCTTTATATATACACATGTTGGAATCATCTACTATGTAGGTAGTACTATAATATGGACATGTTAGACTGCACTGCCATGTAGCTAGCTCTAAGTATTTAGACACGTTGAACTCATCTGCCATGTAGCTAGAACTCTGTATATGGACATGTTGCACTACTCTGTCATGTAGCTAGCTCTCTGTATATGGACATTTTAGACTCCTCTGCCATGTAGTTAATTCTCTGTGCCTAGATATGCTGGACTGATCTGCCATTTAGATAGATCTCTTTATATGAACATATGGGACTTCTCTGCGATGTTGCCCGCTCTCAGTATATAGACATGTTGGAATCTTCAACCGTGTAGCCAGCTATCTCTGAATGAATATGTTCTACTCATCTGGCTTGTAGCTCGCCCTCCAAGTATACTCATGTTGGACTTATCTGGCATGTAGCTAGAACTCTATATATGTAAATGATGCACTACTCTGCCATGGAGCTAGCTATCTTTATATGGACATTTTGGACTCGTCTGCCATGTAGCTAGCTGTCTGTGCATGGATATGTTGGACTGATCTGCCTGTAGGTAGATCTCTGTATATGAACATATTGGACTTGTCTGCCATGTAGCTACCTCTCTGTATATGGACATGTTGGACTTATCCGACATGTAGCTAGCACTCTCTGTATCAACATTTTGGACTCATCTGACTTGTAGCTATTCCTCTCTATATATACATGTTGGCCTCATCTACCATGTAGGTAACTTTCAGAATATGGACATGTTGGACTCATCTGCTATGTACCTAGTACTCTCTATGTGGAAATGTAGGACTACTCTACCATGTAGCTAGCTCTCTGTATATGAACATATGTGACTTGTCTGTCATGTAGCTAGCTCTCTATATATGGACATGTTGGACCCATCAGCCATGTAGCCATCTATCTGTGTATGAACATGTTAGAGTCATTTTCCTTGTAGCTATCCCTCTACACATACATATGTTGGACTCATCTGTTATGTAGCTAACTCAGTATAAGGACATGTTGGATTCATGTGCCATATAGCCATTACTCTGCGTATGGACATGTTGGATTACTCTGCCATGTAGCTAGCTCTCAGTATATGCACACGTTGGACTCATCTGGCATGTAGCTAGAACTCTGTATATGGAAATGTTGCTCTATTCTGTCATGTAGTCAGCTCTCACTATGGACATTTTGAACTCGTCTGATATGAAGGTAGTTCACTGTTCATGTATATGTTGGACAGATTTGCATTTAGTTATCTCTCTGTATATGAACATATCAGACTTGTCTGCCATGTAGCTACCTCTATGTATATGGACATGATGGACTCATCAGACATGTAGCCAGCACTCTCTGTATCAACATGTTGGACTCTTCTGCCTTGTAGCTAAACCGCTATATATATACACATGTTAGATTCATCTGCCATGTAGCTAACTCTCAGTATATAGACATGTTGAACTCATCTGCCATGTAGCTAGTACTATGTATTTGGGCATGTTGGACTACTCTGCCATGTAGCTAGCTCTCAGTATGTGGACACGTTGGACTCATCTGCCATGTAGCTAGAAGTCTGTATATGGAAATGTTGCACTACTCGGCCATGTAGCTAGCTCTCTGTATGTTGGCAATTTGGACTCGTCTGCCATGAAGCCAGGTCACTCTCTATGAACATGTTGGACTCATCAGCCATGTAGTTTCCACTTTGTATAAGGACATGTTGGACTATGCTGCCATGTAGTAAACTCTCAGTTTATGGACATGTTGGACTCATCTGCCATGTTGCTGGCTCTCAGAATATGGACACGTTGTACTCATCTGCCATGTAGCTAGAACTCTGTATACGGAAATGGTGTACTACTCTGACATGTAGATAGTTCTCTTTAGATGGACATTTTGGACTCATCTGCCATATAGCTAACCCTCTGTGCATGTATATGTTGGACTGATCTGCCCTGTAGGTAGCTGTCTGTATATGAACATATTGGACTTTTCTGTCATGTAGCTACCTCTATGTATATTGACTTGTTGGACTCAACAGATATGTAGCCAGCACTCTCTGTATCAACATGTTGGACTCATCTGCCTTGTATCTACTCCTTTATATATACACATGTTGGATTCATCTGCTATGTAACTAACTCTCAGTATATAGACATGTTGGACTCATCTGCCATGTAGCTAGTACTCTGTATGTTGATATGTGGGACTACTCTGCCATGTAACTAGCTCTCAGTATATGGACACGTTGGACTCATCTGCCATGTAGCTAGAACTCTGTATATGGAAATGTTGCACTATTCGGCCATGAAGTTAGCTCTCTGTATATGGGCATTTTGGACTCGTCTGCCATGAAGCCAGCTCTCTTTGTATGAACATGTTGACTCATCTGCCTTGTAGCTAGTTCTCTATATATACACATGTAGACTCCTTTGCCATGTAGCTAACTCTCAGTATATGGATATGTTGGACTCATCTGCCATGTAGCTAGAATTCTGTATATAGAAATGTTGCAGTACTCTGCCATGCAACTACCTTTATATATGGGCATTTTGGACTTGTCTGCCATGTAGCTTGCTCTCTGCATATGGACATGTTGTACTCATCAGCCGTGTAGCCAGCTCTCTTTGTATGAACATGTTGGACTCATCTGCCTTGTAGCTAGTCCTCTATATATACATGTTGGACACATCTGCCATGTAGCTAACTCTCAGTATATGGACATGTTGGACTTATCTGCCATGTAGCTAGCTCTCAGTATATTGACAAGTTATTCTCATCTGCCATGTAGTTAGAACTCTGTATTTGGGCATGTGGAACTACTTTGCCATGTAGTTAACTCTTAGTATATGGACACGTTATTGTTATCTGCCATGTAGTTAGAACTCTGTATTTGGGCATGTTGGACTACTCTGCCATGTAGCTAACTCTCAGTAAATGGAGATGTTATTCTCATTTGCCAGGTAGTTATAACTCTGTATTTGGGCATGTTGCACAACTCTGCCATGTAGCTAAATCTCAGTATATGGACACATTATTCTCATCTGCCATGTAGTTAGAATTCTTTATTTGGGCATGTTGCACTACCCTGCCATGTAGCTAGCTCTCTGCATATGGATATTTTGGACTTATCTGTCATGTAGATAGCTCTCTGTACATGGATATGTTGGACTGATCTGCCATGTAGATAGCTCTCTGTATATGAACATATGGGACTTGTCTGCCATGCAGCTAGCTCTCTGTATATGGACATGTTGGACTCATCAGTCCTGTACCCATCTCTCTCAATGAACACTTTAGACTGATCTGCCATGTACCTAATCCTCTATATATCTACACATGTGGGACTCATCTGCCATGTGGCTATCTCTCAGTATATGGACATGTTGGAATCATCTGCCATGTAGCTATTACTCTGTATATGGACAAGTTAGGCTACTCTGCCATGTAGCTAGCTCTCAGTTTATGGACACGTTGGACTCATCTGCCATGTAGCTAGTACTCTCTATATGGAAATTTTGTACGACTCTGCCATGTAGCTAACTCTCAGTATGTGGACACCTTTTTCTCATATGCCATGTTGTTAGAACTCTGTATTTAGGCATGTTGGACTACTCTGCCATGTAGCTAGCTCTCTTTGCATAGTTATGCTGGACTGATCTGCCATGTAGTTATCTCACTGTACATGAATTTATTGGACTTGTCTGCCATATAGGTAGCTGTCAGTTTATGGACATGTTGGACTCATCATCCATGTAGCCAGTTCTTTCTGTGTGAATATGTTTGACTCATCTGCCTTGTAGATAGGCCTCTAAATATACACATATTGGACTCATCTCCCATGTAGCTAACTCTAAGTATATGCACATGTTGGACTCATCTGCCATGTAGCTAGTACTCTGTATAAGGACATGTTGTACTACTCAGCGATGTAGCTAGCTCTCAGTATGGACACTTTATTATCATCTACCATGTAGTTAGAACTCTGTATTTGGATATGTTGGATTATTCTGCCATGTAGCTAAATCTAAGTATATGGACACGTTATTCTCATCTGGCATGTAGATAGAATTCTGTATTTGGACATGTTGGACTACTCTCCCATGTAGCTAGCTCTCCGTATATAGTCATTTTGGACTTGCCTGCCATGTTGTTACCTCTGTGCATAGATATGCTGGACTGATCTGCCATAAACGTAGGACTCTGTATATGATCATTTTGGACTTGTCCGGCATATAGGTAGCTGTCAGTATATGGACTTGTTGGACTCATCAGACACGTAGCCAGTTCTCTCTGTGTGAATATGTTTGACTCATCTGCCTTGTAGAAAGCCCTCTAAATATACATATATTAGACTCATCTGCCATGTAGCTAGCTCTCAGTATATGGACACTTTGGACTCATCTGCCATGTAGCTAACTCTCAATATATGGACATGTTGGACTCATCTGCCATGTAGCTAGTACTCTGTATATGGACATGTAGGACTACTCTGTCATGTAGCTAACTCTCAGTATATGGACACGTTGGACTTGTCTGCCATGTAACTGTCTCTCATTATATGCACAGGTTGGACACATCTGCCATGTAGGTAGAACTCTGTATATGGAAATAATGCACTACTCTGTCATGAATCTAGCTCTCTGTACATGGATTTGTTGGACTGATCTGGCCTGTAGTTAGCTCTCTGTATATGAACTTATTGGACTTGTCTCTCATGAGGTATCTCTCTGTATATGGACATGTTAGACTCATCTGGCATGTAGCCAATACTCTGTATCAACATGTTGGACTCATCTGCCTTGTAGCTAGTACTCTATATATACATATGTTAGACTCATCTG
>NW_006408926.1:51382-55390 GCF_000296735.1 Chrysochloris asiatica
TTGGACTCATCTGCCATGTAGCTAGTACTCTGTATGTGGACATGTTGGACTACACTGCCATGTAGCTAGCTCTTGTATATTCACAAATTGGACTCATCTGCCATGTAGCTAGAACTCTGTATATGGAAATCTTGCACTACACGCGCATGAAACTAGCAATCTATATATGGACATTTTGGACTCTTCTGCCATGTAGCCAACTCTCCCTGTTTGAACATGTTGGGCTATTCTGCCTTGTAGCTAGTCCTCTGTATATACACATGTTGGACTCATCTGCCCTATAGCTAGTACTCTGTATAGGGACATGTTGTACTATTCATCCATGTAGCTAGCTCTCAGTATAAGGACATATTATTCTCATCTGCCATGTAGTTAGAACTCTGTATTTGGATATGTTGGACTACTCTGCCATGTATCTTTCTCTCTGTATATATTCATTTTAGACTCGTCTGCCATGTTGCTAGCTCTCTGTGCATAGATATGCTGGAGTGATCTGCCATGTAGGTAGCTCTCTGTATATGAACATATTGGACTTGTCTGTCATATAGGTATCTGTCAATATATGGACATGTTGGACTCATCAGCCATGTAGCTAACTCTCAGTAAGTTGACATGATGGATTCTCTTGCCATGTTGATAGTATTCTGAATATGGTCATTTTGTTCATGTCTGCCATGTAGCTACCTCTCTGTGTATGGATATATTGGACTGACCTGCCATGTAGGTATCTCTCTGTATAAGAACATATTGGACTTGTCTACCATGTAGCTAACTCTCTGTATATGGGCATGTTGGACTCATATGCCATGAAGCTAGTAATCTGTATATGGACATGTTGGACTACAGTGCCATATAGCAAACTCTCAATATATGGACAGGTTGGACTCTTCTGCCATGTAGCCAGAACTCTTTATATGTAATTGTTGCACTATTTTGCCATATAACTTGCTCTTTTTATATGGACATTTTGAATCGTCTGCCATGTAGACATCTCTCTCTGTATAAACATGGTGGAATCATCTGCCCTGTAGCTAGTCCTCTATATATACACATGATGGACTCATCTGCTATGTAGCTAACTCTCACTATCTGGACATGTTGGATTCTTCTGCCATGGAGCTAGTGCTCTGTATATGGAAATGTTGCACTCCTCTGCCATGTAGCTAGCTCTCTGTTTGTGGACATTATGGATTCCTCAGCCATGTAGCTTGCTCTCTGCTCATAGATATGCTCAACTTCTCTGCAATGAAGGTAGCTCTCTGTATATGAACATATTCGACTTGTCTGCCATGTAGGTAGCTGTCAGTATATGGACATGTTGAATTCATCAGTCATGTAGCCAGCTCTCTCTGTATGAATATATTTGACTCATCTGCCTTGTAGATAGCCCTCTAAATATACACATGTTGGACTCATCTGCCATGTAGTTAGTACTGTGTATATTAGCATGTTGGACTACTCTGCCAAGTACCTAGCTCTCAGAATATGGAGATGTTGGACACATCTGCCATGTAGCTAGAACTCTGTCTATCAAAATGTTGCACTATTCTGTCATGTAGCTAGCTCTTTGTACATAGATGTTTTGGACTCTTCTGACATGTAGCTAGCTCTCTGTGCATAGATATGCTGGACTGATCGGCCATATAGGTAAATCTCTGTATATGAACATATGGGACTTGTCTGCCATGCTGCTAGCTCTCTGTATATGGACATGTTGGACTCATCAGCCATGTAGCCAGCTCTCTGTGTATGAACATGTTGGACTCATCTGTCTTGTATCTAACCCTCTAAACATACACATGTTGGACTTATCTGTCCTGTAGCTAACTCTCAGTATATGGACATGTCGGATTCATTTGTCATGTCGCTAGTACTCTGTATATGGTCATGTTGGACTACTCTGCCATGTAGCTATTTCTCAGTATATGGACACATTGGTCTAATCTGCCGTGTAACTAACTCTCAATATGTCGATATGCTGTATTCTCCTGCCATGTTGCTAGTATTCTGTATATGGACATTTTGGACTCATATGCCATGTAGCTAGCTCTCTGTGCATTAATTAGTTGGAATGATCTTCCATGTTGGTTACTCTCTGTACATGGCCATGTTGAACTCATCAGCCATGTAGCCAGCTCTCTCTATATGACTATGTTGGACTCATCTGCCTTGTAGTTAGTCCTCTATATATACACATGTTAGATTCATCTACCATGCATCTAACTCTCAGTATATGGACATGTTAGACTCATCTTCCATGTAGCTAGTACTCTGTATATGGACATGTTAGACTACTCTGCCATGTAGCTAGATCTCAGTGTATGGATATGTTGGACTCATCTGACATGTATTTAGAACTCTCTAAATGGAAATGTTGCACTCCTCTTCCATGTAGCTAGCTCTCTGTATATGGACATTTTGGACTCATCTGCCATGTAGTTAGCTCTCTATGCATGCATATGTTGGACTGATTTGCCATGTAGGTAGCTCTGTGTATAAGAACATATTGGGTTCCAAGACCCAACCCGCCACGCAGCCATGTTTCTGAGGCCTAGTGCCTCTGAGACCCAACCCGCCAGCCTGAGGCCCAAACCACCCTCCGAGGCCCAACCCTCCTGCAGCCCGGTTGTTGACGTCCAGGCCCCCAGAGGCCCCAACTATCCACCCGAGGCCCAAACCTCCTGCCCGAGGCCCAACCCTCCTGCAGCCCGGTTGCTGACATCCAGGCCCCCAGAGGCCTAACCCCCCGAGTGAGGCCCAAACCACCAGCCCGAGGCCCAACCCTCTTGCAGCCCTGTCTGTGACGTCCAGGCCCCCAGAGGCCCAACCCGCCCGCCCGAGGCCCAAACCATCTGCCCGAGGCCCAACCGTCTTGTAGCTCGGTCAATGATGTCCAGGACCCCAGAGGCCCATCCCACCTGAATGAGGCCCAAACCACCCACCCGAGGCCCAACCCTCTTGCAGCCAGGTCCCTGACGTCCAGGCCCCCAGTGGCCCATTCCGCCCAAGGACCAAACCACCCGCCCGAGGCCCAACCCTTCTGTAGCCCAGTCGCTGATATCCAGGCCCCCAGAGGCCCAACCTGCCCTCCCACCCGAGGCCCAAACCACGCACCCAAGGCTCAACCTTCCTGCAGCCTGGTCGCTGATATCCAGGCCTCCAGAAGCCCAAACCATCTGCCTGAGGGCCAACCCTCCTGCAGCCCGGTCGCTGACATCCAGGCCCCCAGAGCCCCAAACCGCCTGACCGAGGCCCAAACCACTCACCCGAATCCCAACCCTCCTGCAGCCCAGTCGCTGACGTCCAGGCCCACAGAGGCCGAAACCGCACACCCGAATCCCAAACCACCCGCCCTAGGCCCAACCCTCTTACAACCCAGTCGCTGATGCCTGCTGGGAGTGGTCGATGAGGGTAGAGGACAGCTTTGATTTACTGCTTGACACAGTCCAGTGAATAGCTGAGTAATCTGGCAGAACAGATGGCTTTCAGAAGTTGCTTTCTACCTTCTCTATAGAGTAAATATATATATATATAATTTGGCAATATTCACAGCTTTTCACTATTAATTCTAAAAACCTTAGGAAAAACTAGCTTAGCAGCAATTGTTTTCAGCCATTGTGGATTGAATACAAAGAGAAATTGTGTAAATTATGCCCTTTCCTTAGGAAACTTAAGTTACTGCATTTGTGGGGCCACAAAAACAGATAGCATATTAGAGTCAAGCTGACCTACTCTCATAGACCTCACCACAATCAGTCACTAGCTAGAATTCACAAACCCTTACATACAAGCACCTGAGTAAACAAGCAGAAAATAATGAAATTAAGTGAAAGATAGTTTTGATTTAATAATCTATATTTCCTGTAGCAATTAGCCAGGTTGGGCTTTATGCCATATAACTTCCAAGCAATTTAATGAATATTTTGGAAAAATAAATAAGTAGATGTTAGTTATACCTTTATTATAAAAATAATAATACATTATGTAGGATAGAAAGTTGATAATTAG
>NW_006408926.1:55490-57251 GCF_000296735.1 Chrysochloris asiatica
TACTAAGAAAGTGTAATCAGTAGTCTGATAAGTAGCAATGATTTGTGTATGGTTTGACTTAATCTTTAAGTGGACACAAGAAGAAACCGTTTATCATATGCTGAGGAAAGAGACAAAAGTCAGTTGAACATCACAGAAATATTTTTGTCAAAGTTGTCTAATGACCAGGTGCAAGAATGTTGTGATTAACTGTGTAATAATTCAAGAAAAGATCAAAGTGTTAGTTCATTATGTACTGTGGAGTTTTAAGTATAAAAAATAAAGATTTGCTGAGCTGGGCTGGCAGAAGCGGCAGGAGAAGAAAAGAGCAGGAGGGAGGAAACAGAGAGGAGACAGCAGATAGATAGGAAAGCAGAGATCAGGAGTAGAGCCATAAGAAGATAGAAGGCAAAAGTAGCAGAAGAGGCAGTAGAGGCAGAAGTGGGAGAGAGAGAGCAGGCAAAAGTGGCAGAGTGAAGAGAAAGAAGTAGAAGACAGAGGCAGGAGAGAACAGCCAGAAAGCACAACAAGTTGAAGGAACTGGCAGAAGCAAGAGAAGAAGCAGAGAGCAGGAGGGAGAAGGGAGAGGGCAGACAGCAGAGAGAACAGACAGCAAAGAGCAGAAATCAGAAGCAGAGGTAGCAGAAGCTAGAGAGCATAGCCAGACAGCACAGCAAGTTGAAAAGCCTTTCTATTGTATTCACTTATTTCTTCACCTGATGTTTCTGCGTATTCGCTCATGTCCCACGATCCCCAAGGAGGGCAGGAACCCCAGCAGACACCCAGGTCCCCAGAGGCTCAAACTGCCCACCCTAGGCTCAACCCACCCGCCCAAGGCCCAAATGGCCTGCTGCAGAGGCCCAGGCCCAACTGAGGCTGAAAAAAGTTACTCTGAGTTAAGCAATAAGAAGTGTGAAAAGGGAAGACCACATCCTGATCACATCTTCCTGGAGGAAATCAGAAAACATAAAAAATTACCAAAACACATACTTAATTAATTATTAGGGCCACAGATAACCATTAAACATGCCCAAGAAGCAAAAGCAGATGACCATATCGGCACATGACCAGAAAAAAGATAAAATATCTGAGACAAGTGAACCAGAAGTAGACCTTCTCTCCATGCTGGAAGGAAGGCAGGCCTTGGAGATACCTGAGAAAAAAATCAGAAAAGTGATTATAAAATGTCTCAAAACACTTTACAATGGAGTTGAGAAAAATGAGGAAGAAGTCAGGAAAGTGCTACAAGAACAATCAAACAAGATAGATACAGCAGTGGTAACAATCCAAAACCTACAGAAAGAGGTCCAAACAATCAACAACAAAATGGCAGAAATAGAAAACTCTCTAAAAGGGCAGAGGAGTAGAATAGATGAGATGGAAGGAAGAATAGATGAGATGGAAGGAAGAATGAGTGAGCTGGAAGACAAGTCTCTCAATACCACTAAGCTAGAAGAACAAACCCAAAAAAGGATAAAAAATAAATCAGAGGAAGGTCTAAGATTCATGTTGGACAACATGAAGAGGAATAACCTAAGAATTAATGGCCAGAACAAATGAGTCACACAAGTCCACAGAGGAAATAGTCGAAGAACTATTGGAAGAAAATTTCTCTAACATCCTTAAGGGCAAAAAGATAGACAAGCAAGAAGCCCAAGGTAGTCCAGGAAGGGTGGACCCCAAAAGAAAAACACCAACACATATCATAGTCAAGCGCTCCAAACTCAAAGACAAGGGGACACTCCTGAAAGCAGCAAGAGAAAACAGAAGGGTCACATACAA
>NW_006408926.1:68564-71722 GCF_000296735.1 Chrysochloris asiatica
GTTTTATAGCAAGGAGGGGAGTGATTAACTTTTCAGTCTAGGAGTGGAGGTCCCTAGGACCATCAAGGGAGAAGAGCAGAGAGCGGGACCCTACCCAGAGAAACAGTGATGCCTGAAATGGCGGCAGAGATGATGACGTGGAGCGATGGAGCAGCTGGAGACTTTAGATCCAGAGAGGGAGAGTGACTGTGTGCTGAAGACATCGGGGGTACGGGGGAAGGATTGCATGGAGGGGATTGTAACCATGGTAATGAGACGATATATGATAGAATGAATGTAAAACTAATGTTCTCCCATGTAAAGTATCATATAATTCACAATAAAACATTAAAACAAAACAAAACAAAAACCTTAAGTTGTTAAGGGTTTGGAGTTAGTTCTGACAAACAGCAACCCTGTATAGGGTTTCCTGACAGTTTTGAACTACCACCCTTGCAGTTAAAAGTCAAGTGTGCAATCTACATTGCCACAACAGGACTCCTAATCCAGAGAGGAGGTAAGGATTTTTATTACTTCCCTTTTACAATTATTAAATCTCTTAGATGTGAATGGCGTGGGAACTGACCAGCTGGTTTTAATTTTTAAAGCTCTCAAATCTTGAATTAATACACAATAACAAATGTGTCCTGGTGTGGTGCTACAGGATAATGCATTGGGTTGCAAGGTCAGTTTGAACCGCAAGGTCAGCAGTTCAGGCTCTTCAGCCACTTCTTGGAACCTTGTATGGAGTCACTATTGAGTCGGAACTGACTCAATAGAAAGTAACAACAACAGCAGGTGTTTATAGATTCCAATTTTTAAATAATAATAATAATAATAAAAGAACATATTGGACTTGTCTGCCATGTAGCTAGCTCTCTGTATATGGATATGTTTGACTCATCAGTTAGGAAGCCAGCTCTCTCTGTATGCCATGCAGCTAACTCTCAGTATATGGATACCTTGGACTCATCTGCCATGTAGATAGAACTCTGTATATGGAAATGTTGCACTATTCTGCCATATAGCTAGCTCTTTGTATATGTACATTTTGGACTCATTTGCCATGTAGCCAGCTCTCTCTGTATGAACCTGTTAGACTCATCTGCCTTGCAGCTGCTCCTCTGTATATACACATGATGGACTCATCTACCATGTTGCTAGCTCTCAGTATATGGACATGTTGGATTCATCTGACATGTAGTTAGTGCTCTGTATATGAAATTGTTGCACTACTCTGCCAATGTAGCTAGTTCTCTGTATATGGACATTATGGACTCGTCTTCCATGTAGCTAGGTCTCTGTGCATAGATATGCTGGACTGATCTACCATGTATATGATCATATTGGCCTTGTCTGCCATGTAGGTAGCTGTCAGTATATGGACATGTTAGTTTCATCAGGCATGTACCCAGCTTTCTCAGTATGAATATGTTTGACTCATCTGCCTTGTAGAGAGCCCTCTAAATATACACATGTTAGACTCATCTGCCATGTAGCTAACTCTCAGTATATGGACATGTTGGACTCGTCTGCCATGGAGCTAGTACTCTTTACAAGGACATGTTGGACTATTCTGCCATGTAGCTAGCTCTCAGTATATTGAGACGTTGGACACATCTGCCATGTAGCTAGAGCTCGGAATATGGAAAAGTGGCACTACTCAGCCATGTAGCTAGCTCTCTATATATGGACACTTAGGACTCCTCTGCCATGTAGCTAGCTCTCTGTGCATAGATATGCTGGACCTATCTGCCATGTAGGTAGATCACTCTATATGAACATATGGGACTTGTCTGCCATGTAGCTAGCTCTCTCTATATGGACACGATGGACTCAGCAGCCATGTAGCCAGCTCTCTGTGTATGAATATGTTGGACTCATCTGCCTTGTAGCTAACCCTCTAAACACACATGTTGTACTCATCTGTCATGGAGCTAATTCTCAGTATATGGTCATTTTCGATACCTCTGCTGTGTAGCTAGTACTCTGTATATGATCATATTGGACTACTCTGCCATGTAGCTAGCTCTCAGTTTATGGACATGTTGGACTCATCTGACATGTAGCTTGTTCTCAATTTATGGACATGTTGGACTTATCTGCCATGAAGCTAGAACACTGGATGTGGAAATGTAGCATTACTCTGCCATGTAGCTAGCTCTCTGTATATGGATATTTTGGCCTCATCTGCCAAGTAAATAGCTCTCTATGCATGGATATGTTGGACTGATCTGCCATGTAGGTAGCTCCCTGTATATTAACATATTGGAATTGTCTGCCACGCAGCTAGCTCTCTGTATGTTTACATGTTGGACTTGTCTTCCATGTAGCCAGCTCTCTCTGTACGAATACGTTGGACTCTTCTGCCTTGAGGTAGTCCTCTATACATACACACGTTGGGCTCATCTGCCGTGTTGCTAACTCTCAGTATATGGACATGTTGGATTCATCTGCCATGTAGCTAACTCTCAGAATATGGAAACGTTGGCCTCATCTGCCATGTAGCTAGCTCTCCGTATATGGACATTTTGGATTCGTCTGCCATGTTGCCAGGTCTCTCTGTTTGAACATGTTGAACTCATCTGCCTTGTAGCTAGTCCTCTATATATACACTTGTTGGACTCATCTGCCATGTAGCTAACTCTCATTATATACTCATGTTGGACTCATCTGCCATGTAGCTAACTCTCAGTTTATGGACATTTTGGACAAATCTGCCATGTAGTTAACTCTCAGTATATGGACATGTAGGAATCATCTGACATGTAGTTAACTCTCAATATATCGAGATGTTGGACTCATCTGCCTTGCAGCTAGTACATTGTGTATAGACATTTTGGACTACTCTGCCATGTAGCTAGATCTCAGTATATGGACACGTTGGACTCACCTGCCTTGTAGCTAGTGCTCTGTATTTGGAAATGTTGTACTACTCTGCCATGTAGCTAACTCCCAGAATATGGTCATGTTGGACTCATCTGTCTTGTAGCTAGAACAGTGTATATGGAAATGTTGCACTACTCTGCCATGTAGCTAGCTCTCTGTATACAGACATTTTGGAATCATCTGCCATGTAGCAAGCTTTCTGTGCATGGATATGTTGGACTGATCTGCCATGTAGGTAGCTCTCTGTATATGAACGTATAGGACTTGTCTGCCATGCAGTTAGTTCTCTG
>NW_006408926.1:71961-80996 GCF_000296735.1 Chrysochloris asiatica
GTATATGAACATAATGGACTTGTCTGCCATGTAGCTAGCTCTCTGTATATGGACATGTTGGACTCATCAGCCCTGTACCCATCTCTCTCTAGGAACACATTAGACTCATCTGCCATGTACCTAGTCTTCTATATATCTACACATGTGGGACTCATCTGCCATGTGGCTATCTCTCAGTATATGGACATGTTGGAATCATCTGCCATGTAGCTACTACTCCATATATGGACATGTTAGATTATTCTGCCATGTAGCTAGCTCTCAGTTTATGGACAAGTTGGACTCATCTGCCATGTAGCTAGTACTCTCTATATGGAAATGTTGGACTAGTCTGCAATGTAGCTTGCTCTCAGTTTATGGACATGTTGGACTCATCTGCCATGAAGCTAGAACTCTGTATGTGGAAATGTTGCATTACTCTGTCATGTAGCTAACTGTCTATATATGGATATTTTGGACTCATCTGCCAAGTAAATAGCTCTCTATGCATGGATATGATGGACTGATCTGCCATGTAGGTAGCTCTCTGTATAGGAACATATTGAACTTCTATTCCATGTAGCTTGTTTTCTGCATATTGATATGTTGGACTCATCAGCAGAATGAAACAATGTCTGATATTGTGTCAACCTCACTACCCCCGCCACTCTTGATGCCATTAATGATGTCACCTGGCTGATCCATCTCGTTGGGGGTCTTCCTCTTTTTCTATGACCCTCCACCTTACGCAGCATGGATATGTTGGACTGATCTGCCATGTAGGTAGCTTTCTGTATATTAACATGTTGGAATTGTCTGCCATGCAGCTAGCTCTCTGTATATTTACATGTTGGACTTGTCTGCCATGTAGCCAGCTCTCTCTGTACGAATACATTGGACTCTTCTGCCTTGAAGTAGTCCTGTATACATACACGAGATGGGCTCATCTGCCATGTTGCTACCTCTCAGTATATGGACATGTTGGATTGATCTGCCATGTAGCAAACTCTCAGAATATGGAACGTTGGACTCATTTGCCATGTAGCTAGCTCTCTGGATATGAACACATAGTACTTGCCTGCCATGCAGTTAGCTTTCTGAATATGTACATGTTGGACTCATCAGCCATGTAGCCAGCTATCTTTGTATGAATATGATGGACTCATCTGCCTTGAAGCTAGTCCTTTATATATACAAATGTTGGACACATCTGCCATGTAGCTAGCTCTCGGTATATGGTCAGGTTTGACTCATGTGTCATGTAGCTAGAACTCTGTATCTTGAAATGCCGCACTACTCTGCCATGTAGCTAGTTGTCTTTATATGGATATTTTGCACTCATGTGCCATGTAACTATATCTCTCTATGAACACGTTAGACCCATCTGCCATGTACCTAGTCCTCTATATATATACACATGTGGGACTCATCTGACATGTGACCAACTCTCAGTATATGGACATGTTGGACTCATCTTCCATGTAGCTAACTCAAAGTATATGGACATGTAGGAATCATCTGACATGTAACTAAGTCTCGGTATATAGACATGTTGGACTCATCTGCCATATAGCTAGTACTTTCTATGGACTGATATGCCATATAGTTAGCTCTATGTTTATGAACGTGTAGGTCTTCTCTGCCATGCAGTTAGCTCTCTGAATATGTACATGTTGGACTCATCAGCCATGTAGCCAGCTCTCTTTGTATGAATATGTTGGACTAATCTGCCTTGTAGCTAGTCCTCTATATATACATATGTTGGACTCATCTGCCATGTAGCTAGCTCTCTGTTCATGGATCTGTTGGACTCATCTGCCATGTAGGTAGCTCTCTGTAAATGAACATATTGGACTTGTGTTCCATGTAGCTAGCCCTCTGTATATGGACATGTAGGACTCATCAGTCATGTACCCATCTCTCTCTATGAACTCGTTAGACTCATCTACCATGTAGCTAGCTCTCTGTATATGGACATGGTGGACTCGTTTGACCTGTAGTCAGCTTTCTCTCTGTGAATACGTTGGACTCATCTGCTTTGAGGTCGTACTCAACATATACACATGTTGGCCTCTTCTGCCATGTAGCTAACTCTCAGTATATGGACATGTTGGACTCATTTGCCATGTAGATAGTACTCTGTATATTGAAATGTTACACTACTCTGCATTGTCGCTAACTCTCTTTATATGGACATGTTGATCTCATCTGCCATGTAGCTAGCTCTCTGTATATAGACACTTTGGATTCATCAGCCATGTAGCCAGCTGTCTGTGTCCATACATTTTGGACTCATCTGTCTTGTATCTAGCGTACTAATTATACACATGTTGGACTCATCTGCCATACATTTCACTCTCAGAATATGGACATGTTGGACTCATATTCCATGTAGCTTTATCTCTGTATATGGACACAATGGACTCATCTGCCAAGTAGCTAGAACTTTGTATGTGCAAATGTTGCAGTACTCTGCCACGTAGCCAGCTCTCTGTACATGTACATTTTGTACCCTTCTGCCATGAAGCTAGCACTCTGTACATGGATATGATAGACTGATCTGCTATGTAGTTAGCTCTCTGTATATGAAGATATTGGACTTGTCTTTCATGTAGCTAGCCCTCTAAATATTCATATGTTGAACTCATCTGTCATGTAGCTAACTCCCAGGATATGGACATGTTCGACTCATCTGCCATGTACACAGCTCTTTGTGTATGAACAAGTTGGACTCATCTGCCTTGTAGCTAGCCCTCTAAATATACACATATTGGAATCATCTCCCATAAAGCTAACTCTCAGTATATAGACATGTTGGACTCATCTGTCATGTAGCTAGAACGCTGTATATGGACATATTTGACTGCTCTGCCATGTAGCTAGCTCTCTGTATATGGACATGTTGGAATCATCTGCCATGTAGCTAGAACTCTGTATATTGAAATGTTGCACTACTATGCATTGTAACTAGCTCTCTGTATATGGACACATTGATCTCATCTGCCATGTAGCTAGAACCCTGAATATGGAAATGTTGCACTACTCTGCCGTGTAGCTAGCTCTCTGTATATGGACATTTTGGACTCATCAGCTATGTAACCAGCTGTCTGGGAATGAACATGTTGGACTCATCTGCCATGTAGCTAGCCCTCTAAATATACTCATGTTGGATTTATCTGCCATGAATCTAACTCTCAGAATATGGACATGTTGGACTACTCTGCCATTTAGCTCTCAGTATATGGACACGTTGGACCACTCTGCCATGTGGCTAGAAATCTATATATGGTAATGTGGCACTACTGTGCCATGTAGATGGCTCTCTGTATATGGACAAGTTGGACTCTTCTGCCCTGTAGCTAGCCCTCAAAAAATACACATGTTGGACTCATCTCCCATAAAACTAACTCTCTGAATTTGGACATGCTGGGCTCATCTGCCATGTAGCTAGAACTCCTTATATGGACATGTTGGACTACTCTGCCATTTAGCTAGCTCTCAGTATATGCACACGTTGGACACATCTGTCATGTAGCTAGAACACTGTATATGGAAATGTTGCACTACTCTGCATTTTAGCTAGCTCTCTGTATATGGACACGTTGATATCATCTGCCATGTAGCTAGAACACTTTATATCGAAATGTTGCATTACTCTGCCATGTAGCTAGCTCTCTGTATATGGACCCGGACTCATCTGCCATGTAGTTAGAACTCTGTGTATGGACATGTTGGACTACTCTGCCATGTAGCTAGCTTTCAGTATCTGGACACGTTGTACTTATCTGCCATGTAGCTAGAACTCTGTATATCGAAAAGTTGCACTACTCTGCATTGTAGTTAGTTCTCTGTATATGGGCACGCTGATCTCATCTGCCAGGTAGCTACAAGACTGCATATAGAAATGTTGCACTACTCTGCCATGTAGGCAGCTCTCTGTATATGGACATTTTGGACTCATCTGCCATGTAGCTAGCTCTCTATACATGTATATGTAGGAATGATCTGCCATGTAGAAAGGAGTATGCATATGAACATATTGAACTTGTCTGCCATGTAGGTACCTCTCAGTGTATGAACATGTTGGACTCATCTGCCTTGTAACTAGTCCTCTATATATACACATGTTGGACTTATATGCCATAAACCGAGAACTCAATATATGAAAATGTTGCACTACTCTGCCATGTAGCTAGCTCTCTCTATATGGACACATTGGACTCATTGGCCATGTAGCTAGAACGCTATATATGGAAATGTTGCACTACTCAGCCATGTAGCTAGCTCTCATTATATGGACATGTTGGACTCATCAGCCATGTAGCCAACTCTCTCTGTATGAACATGTTGGACTCATTTGCCTTGTAACTAGCCCTCTAAATATACACATGTTGCACTCATATGCCACGTAGCTAACTCTCAGTATATGGATATGTTGGACTAATCTGCCATGTAGCTTATTCTTTATATATGGACACGTTGGACTCATCTGCCATGTAGTTAGAACCCTGTATATGTAAATGTTTCAACACTCTGCCATATAGCTATTTCTGTTTATATGGACATTTTGGACTCATCTGGCATGCAAAAGCTCTCTGTACATGGATATGTTGGACTGATTTGCCATGTAGTTTGCTCTCTGTATACAAAGATATTGGACTTGTCTGCATTGTAGCTAGCTCTCTGTATTTGGACATGTTGGGATCATCAATCATGTAGGCAGCTCTCTGTGTATGAACATGTTGGACTCATCTGTCTTGTTGTGAGCCCTCTTAATATACACTTGTTGGACTCATCTGCCATGTAGCTAACTCTCAGTATATAGACTTGTTGGACTCATCTGCCATGTAGCTAGTACTCTGTATATAGACATGTTAGAATACTCTGCCATGTAGCTGGCTCTCAGTACATGGACACGTTGGACTCGTTTGCCATGTAGCTAGAACCTTGTATATGGAAATGTTGCACTTATCTGACATATATCTAGCTATCTTTATATGGATACGTTGCACTCATCTGCCATGTAGCTAGAATTCTGTATAGGGAAATGTTAGACACATCTACCATGTAATTAGTACTCTGTATATTGACATATTTGAAAACTCTGCAATGTAGCTAGCTCTCAGTATATGGACATGTTGGACTCATCTGCCATGTAGCCAGCTCTCTGTGTATGAACGTCAGACTCATCTGTCTTGTAGCTAGCTCTAAGCATATGGACATGTTAGACTCATCTGCCATGTAGCTACTTTCTGTATATGGACATGTTGGACACATCAGTCATGTAGCTAGCTCTCTGCGTATGAACATGTTGAACTCATCTGACTTGTAGCTAGAACTCTTTATCTGGAAATGTTGCACTACTCTGCCATGTAGCTAGCTCTCTGTATATGTACACGTTGGACTCATCTGCCATGTAGCTAGAGCTCTGTATATGGGCATGTTGGGTGTTCTGCCATGTAGCTACCCCTAAGTATATGGACATGTTGGATTCATCTGTCATGTAGCTATAACTCTGCATATGGACATGTTGGACTACTCTGCCATGTAGTTAGCTCTCAGTATATGGCCATGTTAGATTTATCTGACATTTAGCTAAAACACTGCATATGGAAAAGTAGCACTACGCTGCCTTGTAGCTAGCTCTCTGTATATGCACATTTTGGATTCGTTTGACTTGTAGCTAGCTCTCTGAGCATGAATATGTTGCACTTATCTGCCATGTAGGTAGCTCTCTGTATATGAAGATATTGGACTTGTCTGCCATGTAGCTAGGTCTGTATATGGACATGTTGTACTCATAATACATGTAGCCAGCTCTCTGTATAAACATGTTGGGCCCATGTGCCTTGTAACTTGCTTTTAATATAAGGACACGTTGGACTCATCTGCCATGTAGCTAAAACTCTTTACATGGAAATGTTACACTACTCTGCCATGTAGCTAGTACTCTTTACATGGACATGTTGGTCTCATTGTCCATGTAACTAGCTCTGTATATGGAAATATTGCACTACTCTGCTAAATAGCTAGCTATCTGTATATGGACATTTTGGACTCGTTTGCCATGTAGCTAGCTCTCTGTGCATGGATATGTCGGACTGATCTACCTTGTCGCTAGCCCTCTAAAGGTACACATGTTGGACTCATCTGCCATGCAGTTTACTCTCAGTATATGAACATGTTGAATCAATCTTGCATGTAGCTAGTACTCTGGATATGGACATGTTAGAGTATTCACCCATTTAGCTAACTCTCTGTAAATGGACACGTTTGACTCATCTGCCATGTAGCTAGATTCTGTATATGGAAATGTTGCACTAATGTGCCATATAGCCAGTTCTCTGTATATGGACACATTCGACTCATCTGCCATGTAGCTAGAAACCTGTATATGGAAATGTTTCACCTCTCTGCCATGTAGACAGCTCTTTGTATATGGACACTATTGATTCATCTGCCATGAAGCTAGAACTCTGTATATGAAAATGTTGAGTACTCTGCCATGTAGCTACCTCTCTGTATATGGATATGTTGGAGACACCAGACATGTAGCTAGCTCTCTGTGCATGGATACGTTGGACTGATCTGCCATATAGGTAGCTATCTGTATATCAACATATTGGAATTGTATGCCCTGTAGCTAGCACTCTGTATATGAACATGTTGTACTCTTCAGCCATGTATCCACCTCTCTCTGTATGAACATGTTGGACTCATCAGCCTTGTTGCTAGTCCTCTAAATATACACATGTTGGACTCATCTGACATGTAGCTAGCTCTCAGTATATGGACATATGTTAATCACCGGCCTTGCAGCTATTACTTTGTATATGGACATCTTGGACTACTCTGCTATGTAGCTAGCTCTCAGTATACGGTCACGTTGGACTCATATGCCATGTAGCTAGAGCTCTGTATATGGACATATTGCACTTCTTTGCCATGTAGCTGTCACTGTATATGGACATTTTGGACTCATATGTCATGTAGCTAACTCCCTGTGCATGGATATGTTGGACTGATCTGCAATGTAGGTTGCTCTCTTTATATGAATATATTGGACTTGTTTGCCATGTAGCTAGTTCACTCTATATGGACATGTTGGACTCATCAGACATGTAGCCAGCTCTCTGTATGAATGTTGGACCCCTCTGTCTTGCATCTAACCCTCTAAATATACACATGTTTGACTACCCTGCCATGTATCTAGCTCTCAGTATATGGACATGTTGGACTCATCTGCCATGTAGGTAGAATTCTGTATATGGAAATGTTGCACTATTCTGCCATGTAGCTAGCTCTCTGTATATGGACATATTGGACTCATCTGCCATGTAGCTAGCTCTTTATACATGGATATGTTGGACTGATCTGCCATGTTGGTAGCTCTCTGTTTATGGACGTGCTGGACTCATCAGCCATGTAGCCAGCTCTCTCTGTATGAACATGTTGGACCCATAAGTCTTGCATCTAGCCCTCTAAATATACACATGTTGGACTCATCTGCCATGCATCTAGCTTTCAATATATGTACATGTTGGATTCATAAGCCATGTAGCCAGCTTTAAGTGTAAGAACATGTTGGACTCATCTGCCTTGTACCTAGCCATCTAAATATACAAATGTTGGATTCATCTGCCATGCAGCTAACTCTCAGTATATGGATATGTTGGACACATCTGCCATATAGTTAGTACTCTGTATATGGGTGTGTTGGACTATTGTATCATGTAGCTAGCTCTCAGTGTTTGTACATGTTGGACTCATCTGCCATGCAGCTGGAATTCTGTATATGGACATGTTTGGACTACTCTGCCATGTAGCTTGCTCAAAGTATATGGACACATTGGACTCATTTGCCATGAAGCTAGAAGTCTGTATATGGGAATGTTGCCCTACTCTGCCATGTATCAGGCTCTCTGTATATGGATATATTGGACTCGTCTGCCATGTAGCTAGCTCTCTATACATTCATACTTTGGACTAATCTGTCATGTAGGTAACTCTGAGTATATGCACATATTGGACTTGTATGCCATGTAGCTAGAAGTCTGTATATGGGAATGTTGCACTACTCTGATATGTAGCTACCTCTCAGTATATGGAAGTATTGGACTCATCAGCCATGTAGCCAGGTCTCTGTGAATATACATGTTGAACTCATCTGCCTTGTAGCTGGCCCTGTAAAGATAAACATGTTGGACTCATCTTCCATGCAGCTTACTCTCAGTATATGGACATGTTACACCTATCTTGCATGTAGCTAGTCCTCTGGATATGGACGTGTTGGACTACTCACCCATATAGCTAGCTCTCAGTATATGGACATGTTGGACTCACCTGCCATGTAGCTAGAACTCTATATATAGAAATGTTGCACTACTCTGCCATATAGTTTGCTCTGTTTATATGGACATTTTGGAGTCATCTGCCATGTAGCTAGCTCTCTGTGCATGGATATGCTGGACTGATCTGCCATATAGGTAGCTCTCTGTATATGAACATACTGGACTTGTTTGTCATGTATCTACTTCTCTGTATCTGGACATGTTGAACTCATATGCCATGTAGCTGGAAGTCCGTTTATGGGAATGTTGCACTACTCTGCCATGTATCTAGCTCTCTTTATATGGAGATATTGGACTCATCAGCCATGTAGCCAACTCTCTGTGTATGAACATGTTGAACTCATCTGCCTTGTATCGATACCTCTATATATTCACATGTTGGGCTCATCTGCCATGTAGCTAACTCTCAGTAGATGAACATGTTGGGCTCATCTGTCATGAAGCTAGTACTCTGTATATGGATATGTTGGATTACTCTGCCATGTAGCTAGCTCACACTATATGGACACATTGGACTCGTCTGTCATGTAGCTAGACCTCTGTATATGGAAATCTTTCTCTACTCTGCCATGTATCCAGTTTTCTGTATATGGACATTTTGGACTAGTCTGCCATGTAGCTAGATTACTGTATATGGACATGTTGGACTCATCAGCTATGTATCCACCTCTCTGTGTATGAACATGTTGGACTCATCTGCCTTGT
>NW_006408926.1:81096-84510 GCF_000296735.1 Chrysochloris asiatica
CATGTAGCTAGATTACTGTATATGGACATGTTGGACTCATCAGCTATGTATCCACCTCTCTGTGTATGAACATGTTGGACTCATCTGCCTTGTTGCCAGTCCTCTATATAGACACATATTGGACTCATCTGCCATGTAGCTAGCTCTCAGTATATGGACATGTGTGAGTTATCTGCCATATAGCTATTCTTCTGTATATGGACATCTTGGACTACTCTGCTTTGTAGCTAGCTGTCAGTATATGGACACGTTGGACTCAGATGCCATTTAACTTGAACTCTGTATTTGGACACGTTGGACTCATATGCCATGTAGCTAGAACTCTGTATTTGGACATATTGCACTACCCTGCCATGTAGCCATCACTGTATATGGACATTTTAAACTCATCTGCCATGTAGCTAGCTCTCTGTGCATGGATATTTTTGAGTGATCTGCAATGTTGGTAGCTCTCTGTATATGAATATACTGGAATTGTCTGCCATGTTGTTAGCTCACTGTATATGGACATGTTGGACTCATCAGCGATGTAGCCAATTCTCTCTGAATGAACTTTTGGAACCATCTGCCTTATATCTAGCCATCAAAATATACACATGTTGGACTACTCTGCCATACAGCTGGCTCTCAGTATATGGACATGTTTAACACATCTGCCATGTTGTTAGTACTCTGTATATGAATTTGTTGGACTACTCTGTAATGTAGCTAGCTCTCAGTATGGACACGTTGGACTCATCTGCCATGTAGCTAGATTTCTGTAAATGGAAATGTTAAACTACTCTGCCATGTAGCTAACTGCCTGTATATGGACACATTGCACTCATATGCAATATAGCCAGAAGAGTGTATATGAGAATGTTGCATTACTCTGCCATGTATCTGATTATCTGTATATGGACATTTTCGACTATTCTGCCATGTAGCTAGCTCTCTATACATTCATATATTGGACTGATCTGCCATGTAGGTAGCTCTGAGTATATGCACATATTGGACTTTTCTGCCATGCAACTAGCTCTCAGAATATGGAAATGTTGGAGTCATCAGTCATGTAGTCAGCTCTCTGTGTATAAAAATGTTGGACTCATCTGCCTTGTAGCTAGCCCTCTAAAGATACACGTGTTGAACTCATCTGCCATGCAGTTTACTCTCAGTATGGACATGTTTGACTTCTCTTGTATGTATCTAGTACTGTGGATATGGACATGTTAGACTACATGCCCATGTAGCAAGCTCTCTGTATATGGACACGTTGGACTCATCCAGCATGTAGCTAGAACTCTGTATGTGGAAATGTTGCAGTACTCTGCCATGTAGCTCGCTCTCTGTATATGGACAAGTTGGACTCATCTGCCATGTAGCTAGAACTCTGTATATGGAAATGTTGCACTACTCTGCCATGTACCCAGCTCTCTGTATATGGACATTTTGGACTCATATGCTATGTAGCTAGCTCTCTGTATATGAACATGTTGGACTCATCTGTCATGTAGCTAATATTCTGTATTTGGAAACCTTGGACTACTCTGCCATGTAGATCGCTCTTAGTATATGGACATGTTGGACTCATCTGCCCTGTAGCTAGAACTCTGTATATGGAAATGTTGCAATACACTTCCATTTAGCTAGCTCTCTGTATATGTACATTTTGGCCTCGTCTGCCATGTAGCTATGACTCTGTCATTGGGTATGTTGGACTCATCTGCCATGTAGGTAGCTCTCTGTGTATGAATATGTTAGACTCATATGGCTTGTAAGGAACCCTCTAAATATTCATATGTTGGACTCATTTGCCATGTGGCTAACTCTCAGTAGATGGACATGTTGGGCTCATCTGCCATGAAGCTAGTACTCTGTATATGGACATGTTGGACTACTCTGACATATAGCCAGCTCTCCATATATGGACATTTTGGACTCATCTGCTATGTAGCTAGCTCTCTGTATATGGACATATTGGACTCTTCTACTATGTAGCTAGCTCTCTGTACATGGATATGTTGGACTGATCTGCTGTGTAGATAGCTCTGAGTACATGAAGATATTCAACTTGTCTGTCATGTAGCTAGTGCTCTAAATATACACATGTTGGACTCATCTGCCTCATAACTAACAATCAGTATTTGGCCATGTTGGACTCATCTGCCATGTAGCCAGCTCTCTGTGTATGAACATGCTGGAGTCATCTACCTGATAGCTAGCCCTCTAAATATACACATGTTGGACTCATCTGAAAAGTAGATAACTCTCAGTATATGGACATATTGGACTCATTTGCCTTGTAGCTAGTAGTCTGTATATGGACATGTTGGACTACTCTGCCATGTAGCTAACTCTCAGTATATAGGCACGTTGGATTCATTTGCCATGTAGCTAGAACTCTATATGTGGATATGTTGGACTACTCTACCATGTAGCTAGCTCTCAATATGTGGACACATTGGACTCATCTGCCCTGTAGCTACTACAATGTATATGGAAATGTTGCACTACACTGCCATGTAGCTAGCTCTCTGTATATGCACATTTTGTCCTCGTCTGCCATGTAGCTATAACTCTGTCATTAGATATGTTGGACTGATCTGCCATGTAGGTAGCTCTCTGTATAAGAACATATTCGACTTGTCTGCCATGTAGCTAGCTCTCAGTATATGAACATGTTGAACTCATCACCCATGTAGACAGCTCACTGTATATGAACATGTTGGTTGCATCTACCTTGTAGCAAGTCCTCTAAATATACACATGTTGGACTCATCTGCCATGTAGCTAACTCCCAGTATATTGACATGTTGGTCTCATCTGCCATGTAGCTAGTACTCTGTATATGGATATGATGGACTACTCTGCCATGTAGTTAGCTCTCAGTATATGGGCACGTTGGACTCATTTTCAATGTAAGTAGAACTCTGTATATGGACATGGTGGACTACTCTCCCATGTAGCTACCTTTCAGTATATGGACACGTTGGACGGATCTGCCATATAGCTAGAACTCAGTATATGGAAATGTTGCACTACTCTGCCATGTAGCTTGCTCTCTGTGTATGGAAACGTTGGTTTCATCTGCTGTGTAGCTAGACCTGTGTATATTGACATGTTGCACATCTCTGCCATGTAGCTAGCTCTCAGTATATGGACACGTTGGACTCATCGACCATGTAGATAGAATCCTGAATATGGAAATGTTGCACTACTCTGCAATGTAGCTACCTCTCTGTATATGGACACGTTGGACTCATCGGTCATGTAGATAGCTCTCAGTGCAAGGATATGTTGGACTGATCTGCCATGTAGGTTTGTTGTTGTTGTTGTGAAGTGCCGTCGAGTTGGTTCCGACCCATAGCGACCCTGTACAGGGTTTCCAAGGGTGTAAATCTTTACGGGAGTAGAAAGCCTCATCTTTCTCCC
>NW_006408926.1:84610-96240 GCF_000296735.1 Chrysochloris asiatica
GAGCGGCTGGTAGTTTCGAACTGCTGACCTTAAAGTTCGCAGCCCGATTCGTAACCACTACGCTATAGCTCCCTGTATATTAACGTATTGGACTTGTCTTCCAATTAGCTAGCTCTCTGTACATGGATATGTTGGACTTATCATCCATGTAGCCATCTCTCTTTGGATGAACATGTTGGACTAATCTACATAATAGCTAGTCCTCCATATACACATGTTGGACTCATCTGCCATGTAGCTAAATCTCAGTATATGGACATGTTGGACTCATCTGCAATGTAGCTAACTCTTAGTATTTGGACATGTTGGACTAATCTACCATGTAACTAACTCTAAGTATATAGACACTTCGGACTCATCTCCCATGTAACTAGATCTCTGTATATGGAAATGTTGAACTACTCTGGCATTCATCTATGTCTGTGCATGGATATGTTGGACTGATCTGACATATAGGTCATTCTCTGTATATGAACATAATGGACATGTCTGCCATGTAGCTAGCTGTCTGTATATGGACATGTTGGGCACATCAGCCATGAAACCAGCTCTCTGTGTAAGAACATGTTGGATGCATCTGCCTTGTAGCTATTCCTCCTTATATATACATGTTGGATTCATCTGCCATGTAACTAACACTCAGTTTATGGACATGTTCGACACATCTGTCTTTTAGCTAGTACTCTGTGTATGGACATGTTGGACTACTCTACCATGTGGCTAACTCTCAGTATATGGACATTTTGGACTCATCTGCCATGTATGAAGAACTCTGTATATGGAAGTGTTAGACTACTCTGCCATGGAACTAGCTTTCAGTATATGGAAACTTTGGAGTCCTCTGCCATGTATCTAGAACTCTGTATATGGACATTTTGGAATCATCTGCCATGTAGCTAACTCTCAGTATGTGGACAAGTTGGACTCATCTGCCATGTACCTAACTCTCAGTATATGGACATGTTGGACTCATCTGCCATGTAGCTAGTACTTTGTATATGAACATGTTGGACTACTCTGCCATGTAGCTAGATCTCAGTATAAAGACACATTGGACTCATCTTCCATATAGCTAGTAGTCTGTAAATGGAAATGTTGGACTCATTTGCTAGGTAGCTAGCTCACAGTTTATGGACATGTTGGAATCCTCTGCCATGTAGGTAGAACTCTGTATTTGGAAATGTTGCACTGCTCTGCCATGGAGGTAGCTCGCTGTATATGGACAAATTTTACTTGTCTGCCAAGTGGCTACATCTTTGAATATGGGCATGTTGGACGCATCAGCCATGTAGCCAGCTCTCTTTGTATGAATATGATGGATTCATCAACTTCGTAGCTAGTCCTCTATATATACACATGTTGGAACCATCTGCCCTGTAGCTAGTACTCTGTATATGGACACGTTGGACTCATCTGCCATGTAGCTAGAACTCTGTATATGGAAATGTAGCACTACTCTGCCATGTAGCTAACTCTCTATATATAGACATTTTGAACTAATCTGTAATGTAGCTAGCTCTCTGTGCATGGATATGTTGGCCTGATCTGCCATGTAAGTAGATCCCTGTATATGAACGTATTGACCTTGTCTGCCATGTAGCTTGCTCACTGTATATGGACAAGTTGGATTGATCAGCCGTGTAGCCAGCTCTCTCTGTATGAATATGTTGGATTCATCTGCCTTGTAGCTATTCCTCTATATATACACATGTTGGATTCGTCTGCCATGTAGCTAATTCTCAGTAAATGGACATGTTGGACTCAAATGCCATGTAGCTAGTATGCTTTATATGGATATGTTGGACTATTGTGTCATGTAGCTAACTATCAGTATATGGACACATTTAACCTCATCTGCCATGTAGTTACCTCTCAGTATATGGATACGTTGGAAACATCTGCCATGTATCTAACGCTCAGTATATGGACACATTGGATTCATCTGCCATGCAGCTAATACTCTGTATATGGAAATGTTGGAATACTCTGCCATGTTGCCAGCTCTCTCCGTGTGAACATGTTGGACTCATTTGCATTGTAGCTAATCCTCTTTATATACACATGTTGGACTCATCTGCCATGTAGCTATCTCTCAGTATATGGATATGTTTGACTCATCTGACATGTAGCTAGTACTCTGTATATGCACATGTTGGACTACACTGCCATGTAGCTACTTCTCAGTATATGGTCACGTTGGACTCATCTGACATATAGCTAGAACTCTGTAAATGGAAATGTTGGACTTCTATGCCATGTAGCTAGGTCTCAGTATATGGTTTCTTTGGATTCATCTGCCATGTATCTAGAACTCTGTATATTGAAATGTTTCACTACTCTGCCATGTAGCTAACTCACTCTATATGGACATTTTGGACTCATTTGCCATGAAGCTAGCTCTCTGTGCATGGATATCTTGGATGGATCTGCCATGTAGGTGGCTCCTTCTATATGAACATATTGGACTTATCTGCCTTGTAGCAAGCCCTCTAAAAATACACATGTTGGACTCATCTGCCTTGTAGCTAGAACTCTGTATATGAACATGTTGGACTACTCTGCAATGTAGCTAGCTGTCAGTATATGGACACGTTGTACTCATCTGCCATGTATTTAAAACTGTATATTTAAATGTTTCATTAATCTGCCATGTAGCTAGTTCTCTGTATATGGACATTTTGGACTTGTCTGCCATGTAACTAGCTCTTTCTATATGAACATGTTGATCTCATCTGACTTTTCGCTAGTCCTCTATATACATGCATTTTGGACTCATCTGCATGTAGCTAGCTCTCTGTGCATGGATATGTTGGACTGATCTGTCATGTAGGTATCTCTCTATATATGAACATATTGGACTTGTATTACATGTAGCTAGCTATCAGTATATGGACACGTTGTACTCATCTGCCATGTAGATAAAACTCTGTATATGGAAATGTTGCATTACTCTGCCATGTAGCTAGCTCTCTGTATATGCACATTTTGGACTGGTCTGCCATGAAACTAGCTCTCTCATTATGAACATGTTGATCTCATCTGCCTTGTAGCTAGTCCTGTATATATACACATGTAGAACTCGTCTGCCTTGTAGCTAGTAATGTGTATATGGACATGTTGGACTACTCTGTCATGTACTTAACTCTCAGTATATTTTTATGTTGGACTCATCTGCCATATAGCAAAAATTCTGTATATGGAAATGATGCACTACTCTGCCATGTAGCTATCTCTCTGTATATGGACATTTTGGACTCATCAGCCATGAAGCTAGCTCTCTGTGTATGGATATGTTTGATTGATCTGCCATGTAGTTGGCTCCCTGTATATGAACATATTGGACTTGTCTGCCATGTAGCTTGCTCTCTGTATATAGACATGTTGGACTCATCAGCCATGTAGCCAGCTCTCTGTGTATGAACATGTTGGACTCATCTGCCTTGTAGCTAGTCGTCTATATATTCACATGTTGGTCTCATCTGCGAGGTAACTAGTACTCTTCATATGGACATGTTGGACTACTCTGCCATGTACTTACTCTCAGTCTATGAACATGTTTGACACATCTGCCATGAAGCTAAAACTCTGTATATGGATATGTTGCACTACTCTGCCATTTAGCTAACTCTCTGTATATGGACATTTTGGACTTGTTTGCCATGTACATAGCAATCTGTGTATGGATATGTTGGACTGATCTGCTATGTAGTTAGCTCTGTGTAAATGACCATATTGGAAATGTCTGACATGTAGCTAGCTATTTGTATATGAACATGTTTGGACTCATCTGCTATGTAGCTAGCTCTCTGTATATGGACATTTTGTACTCGTTTGCCATGTACATAGGTCTCTGTGCATGGATATGTTGGATTGATCTGCCATGTAGGTAGTGCTCTGTTAATGACCATATTGGAAATGTCTGCCATGTAGCTAGCTCTCTGTATATGAACATGTTTGGACTCATCAGTCATGTAGCTAGGTCTCAGTATATTGACATGTTTGTCTCATTATCTATGTAGCCAGCTCTTTCTCTATGAACATGTTGGACGCATCTGCCTTGTATCTAGTCCTCTAAATATGCACATGTTGGACACATCTGCATGTATCTAACTCTCAGTTTATGGACACATTGGACTGATCTGCCATGTAGCTACCTCTCTGTATATGGACATTTTGGACTCATAGTTCATGTAGCTAGCTCTCAGTGCATGGATATGTTGGACTGATCTGATATGTAGGTAGCTCCCTGTATATGAACATATTGGACTTTTTTTCCATGTAGCTAGCTCTCTGTATGTGGACATGTTGGACTCATCAACCATGTAGCCATCTCTCTCTGTATGATCATGTTGGACTCATCTGCCTTGTAGATAGTCCTCTATATAAATACATGTTTGATTCATATGCATGTAGCTAACTCTCAGTATAAGGACATGTTGGAATCATCTGCTATTTTGCTAGTATTGTGTATATGGAAATGTTGGAATACTCTGCCATGCAGCTAGCTTTCAGTATATGGACACGTTGGACTCATCTATCATGTAGCTAGACTCTATATATGGAAATGTTGCACTACTCTGCCATGTAACCTCCTCTCTGTATATGGATATTATGGACTCGTCTGTCATGTAGCTAGCTCTCTGAGCATGGATATGTTGGACAGATCTGTAATGTAGGTATCTCTCTGTATATGAACATATTGGACTTGTCTGCCATGTAGGTATTTCTCTGTATATGAACATGTTGGACTTATCTGCCTTGTCTCTAGGCCTCTATATATAAACATGTTGGACTCATCTACCATGTAGCTAACTCTAAGTATATGGACATGTTGGACTCACCTGCCATGTAGCTAACTATCAGTATATGGACATGTTGGAATCATCTGCCATGTAACTAGGATGCTGTGTATGGAAATGTTGGACTTGCTTCCCAAGTAGCTAGCTCTCAGTATATGGACAAGTTGGATTCATCTGCCATGTAGCAAAAACTCTGTAAAAGGAAATGTTGCACTGCTCTGCCATTTAGCGAACTCTGTATATTGACATTTTGGACTGATGTGTCATGTAGTTAGCCCTCTGTATATGAAAATATTGGAGTTTTCTGCCATGTAGCTAGCTCTCTGTATATGGACATTTTTTACTCGTCTGCCATGTAGCTAGCTTTCTGTGCATGGATATGTTGCACTGATCTGTCATGTAGGTAGCTCACTGTAGATGAACATATTGGAATTGTCTGCCATGTACTAGCTTTCTGTAAATGGACATGTTAGACTCATCAGCCATGTAGCCATCTCTCTCTGTATGAACTTGTTGAACTCATCTGCCTTGAAGAAAGTCCTCTATATACACACATGTTGAACTCATCTGCCATGTCGCTAGTACTCTCTATATGGACATGTTGAACTACTCTGTCATGTTGTTAGCTCTCAGTATATGTACAAGTTGGACTCATCTGCCATGTAGCTAGTATTCTATATATGGAAATGTTGGACTACTCTGCCTTATAGCTAGCTCTCAGTATATAGACACGCTGTACTCATCTGCCATGTAGCTAGAACTCTGCATTTGGAAATGTTGCACTACTCTGCCATTTAGCCAGCTCTCTGTGCATGGATATGTTGGACTGATCTGCCATGTAGGGAGCTCCCTGTAAATGAACATATTGGACTTGTCTGCCATGTAGCTAGCTCTCTTTATATGGACATGTTGGATTCATCAGCTATGTAGCCTTCTCTCCTTGTATGAACTTGTTGGAGTCATCTGCTATGTAGTTAGTCTTCTATATATAATCCTGTTGGACTCAACTGCCAAGTAGCTAACTCTCAGTATGTGGACCTGATGGACTCATCTCCCATTTAGCTAACTCTCAGTATTTGGACATGTTGGACTCATCTGCCATGTAGCTAATATTCTCTATATGGAAGTGTTGGACTACTCTGCCATTTAGTTAGCTCTCAGTATATGGTAATGTTAAACTCATCTACCATGTATCTAGGTCTTTGTATATGGAAATGTTGCACTACTCTGCCACGTAGTTAGCTCTCTGTTTATGGATATTATGGACTCGTATGTGATGTAGCTAACTCTGTCAGCATGGATATGTTGGACTGATCTGTCATGTAGGTAGCTCTCTTTATATGAACATATTGGACTTGTCTGCCATGTACCTACGTCTCTGTATATGGATCTGTTGGACTCATCAGGCATGTAGCCAGCTCTCTCTGTATGAAAGTGTTGGACTCATCTGCCTTGTCACTAGGCATCTCTATTTAAACATGTTGGATTCATCTGCCATGTAGCTAACTCTAAGTATATGGACATGCTGGACTCACCTGTCATGTGACTAACTCTCAGTATTTGGATATATTGAAATTTTGCCATGTTGCTAGTATTCTGTATATGGAAATGTTGGACTACTCTGCCATTTAGCTAGCTCTGTGTATATTGACATTTTGGAATGATTTGTCTTGTAGTTAGCTCTCTTTATATGAAAATATTGGAGTTTTCTGCCATGTAGCTAGGTCTCTGTATATGGACATTTTGGACTCATCTGCCATGTAATTGTCTCTCTGTGCATGGAGATGATGGATTAATCTGTCATATACATAGCTCTCTGTATATTAACATATTGGACTTGTCTACCATATAGCTAGCTTTCTGTACATGGACATGTTAGACTCATCAGCCATGTAGACATCTCTCTCTGTATGAACATGTTGAACTCATCTGCCTTGTAGTTAGTCGTTTATATATACACATGTTGAACTCATCTGCCATGTAGCTAGTTCACGGTATAAGGACATGTTGGAATACTCTGCCATGTAGCTAGCTCTCTATATTTGGACAGTTTGAACTCATCAGCCATGAAGCTAGCTCTCTGTGCATGGATGTGTTGCACTGATCTGCCATGTAGGTAGCGGGCTGTATATGAACATATTCATCATGTCTTCCATGTAGCTAGCTTTCTGTATATGGACGTGATGGACTTATCAGCCATGTAGCCAGCTGTCTGTGTATGACCATGTTGGACGCATCTGCCTTGTAGCTGGTCCTCTATATATACACATGTTGGACTCATCTGCCATGTAGCTAGTGTTCTGAATATGGAAATCTGGGACTACTCTGCCATGTAGCTAGCTCTCAGTATGTGGACACGTTGGACTCATCTGCTATGTAGCCAGAACTCTGTATATGGAAATGTTGAACTACTCTGACATATAGCTAGCTTTCCATATATGGACATGTAGGACTCATCAGTCATGTAGACAGGTATATCTGTATGAATATGTTGGACTTACCTGTTTGTAGCTAGTCCTCTATTTATACATATGTTATCCACATGTTGGACTCATCTGCCATGTAGCTAGAACTCCATATATGGAAATGATGCACTACTCTGCCATGTAGCTACCTCTCTATATATGGATATTATGGCCTCGTCTGTCATATAGCTAGCACTTTGAGCATGGATATGTTGCTATGATCTGCCATGTAGTTAGCTCTCTGTATATGAACATATTGGACTCATCTGCCAAGTAGCTAGCTCTCTGAGTATGGACATGTTGGACTTATCTGCCCTGTAGCTTGTACTCTGTATATGGACATTTGAACTCATCTGATATGTAGCTAACTTGCAGTATATGGGCAGGATGTACACATCTGCCATGTATCTAGAAATATGTATATAGAAATGTTGCATTACTCTCCCATTTATCTATCTCTCTTTATGTGGACATTTTGAACTCATCTCCCATGTAGCTATCTCTCTGTGCATGGATATGTTGGACTGATCTGCCATGTAGGTAGCTCCCTATATATATAAACATATTGGACTACTCTGCCATGGAACTAACTCTCTGTATATGGACATGTTGGACTGATCAGACATGTAGCCAGCTCTCTCTGTATGAACATGTTGGACTCATCTGCTTTGTAGCTAGTCCATTATATATACACATGTTGAACTCCTCTGCCATGTAGCTTATTCTCAGTATACGGACATATTGAACTCAACTGCCATGTAGCTAGTACTCAGTATATGGACATGTTTGACTACTCTGCTATGTAGCTAGCTCTCAGTGTATGGATACGTTGGACTTATCTGACATGTAGCTAGACCTCTTTAAATGGAACTGTTGCACTACTCTGCCATGAAGCTAGCTCTCTGTATATGGACATTTTGAAATAATTTGCCTTGTAGCTACCTTTCTGTGCATGGATATGTTGGACTGTTTTGCCATGTAGATAGCTCTTTGTATATGAACATATTGGACTTGTCTGCCATGTAGCAAACTCTCTGTATATGGACATGTTGGACTAATCATCCATGTAGCCAGCTCTCTCGGTATGAAGATGATGGACTCATCTGCCTTGTAGCTAGTCCTCTACATATACACGTGTTGGACTCTTCTGCCATGTAGCTAACTCTCAGTATATGGACACATTGAACTCATCTGCCATGTAGCTAATACACTGTATATGGACATGTTGGACTATTCTGCCATGTAGCTAGCTGTCAGTATATGGACACGTTGGACTCCTTTGCCATGTAGAGATCCCTCTTTATATAGAAATGTTTCAATACTCTGCCATGTCTCTGTACATGGACATGGACTAATCAGTCATGTAGCTATCTCTCTCTGTATGAACATGTTGGACTCATCTGTCTTGTAGCAATTCCTTTATATATACACATGTTGGACTCATCTACAATGTAGCTAACTCTCAATATATGGGCATGTTGGACTTATCTACCATGTAGATAATATTCTTTATGTGGAAATGTTGGACTACTTTGCCATGTAGCTAGCTCTCAGTATGTGGACATGTGGGATTCATCTGCCATGGAGATAGAATTCTGTATATGGAAATGTTGCACTACTTTGGCATGTAGCTAGCTCTCAGTATGTGGACACAATGGACTCTTCTGCCATATAACTAGAACTCAGTATCTGGCCATGTTTGACTGCTCTGCCATGTAGCTAGTTCTCTGTATATGGACATGTTAGACTACCCTGCCATGTAGCTAGCTCTCTGTATATGGTCACCATACGTTCATCTGCCATGTAGCTAGAAATCTGTATATGAAAATGTTGCACTAATCTGCCATGTAGCTAGCTATCTGAGCATGGATATGTTGGACTGATCTGTCATGTAGGTTGCTCTCTATATAAGAACATATTGCACTTCTGTGCCGTGTAGCTAGCTCTCTGTATATCATGTTGGACTCATCAGCGATGTAGCGAACTCTCTCTGTATGAACTCGTTGAACTCATCTTCCTTGTCGCTAGACCTATATATATAAACGTGTTGGACTCATCTGCCATGTAGCTAACTCTAAGTATATGGACATGTTGGACTCACCTGCCATGTAGCTAACTTTCAGTATATGGACATGTTAGACTCACCTGCCATGTAGCTAGTACTGTGTCAATGGAAATATTGCAGTACTCTAACATGTAGCTAGTTCTCTGTATATGAACATTTTGGACTCATCTGCCATGTAGCTACCTCCCTGTGCATGGATATGTTGGACAGATCTGTCATGTAGATAGTTCTCTGTATTTGAACATATGGGACTTGTCTGCCATGAAGCTATATCTCTGTATATGGACATGTTGGGATCTTTAGCCATGTAGCCAGCTCTCTCTGTATGAATATGATGGACTCTCCTGTTTTGTACCTAATCCTCTATATATACACATGTTGTCCCCATCTGCCATGTAGCTAGTACTCTGTATATGGACATGTTGGACTCATCTGCCATATAGCTAGTACTCTGTATATGGAAATGTTGCATTATTCTGCCATGTAGCTACCTCTCTGTATATAGATATTATGGACTCGTCTGTCATGTAGTTAGCTCTCTGAGCATGGATATGCTTGTCTGATCTGCCATGTAGTTGGCTCTCTGTATATGAACATATTGGACATGTTTGCCATGTAGCTAGCTCTCTGATTATGGACATGTTGGACTTATCTGCCATGTAGCTAGTACTCTGTATATGTACATTTGGCCTCATCTGCAATGTAGCTAACTTTCAGTATATGGGCATGTTTTAGTCATCTGCCTAGTATCTAGAAATATGTATATAGAAATGTTGCTCTAATCTACCATGTATCTACCTATCAATATGGACATTTTGCACTCATCTGCCATGTAGATATCTCTCTCTGCATGGATATGATGGACTTATCTGCCATGTAGGTAGCTCCCTCTATATGAACATATTGGACTTCTCTGCCATGTAGCTAACTGTCTTTATATGGACAAGTTGGATTTATCAGCCATGTAGCCAGCTCTCTCTGTATGAACATGTTGTATTCATCTGCCTTGTAGCTAGTCCTCTATATATACTCATGTTGGACTCATCTGCCATGTAGCTAACTTTCAGTATATGGAAATGATGAACTCATCTGCCATGTAGCTAGTACTGTGTAAATGGAAATGTTGCAGTACTCTGACATGTACCTAGTTCTCTGTATATGGATATTTTGGACTCGTCCGCTATGTAGCTTGCTTTCTGTGTATGGATATGTTGGACTGATGTGTCATGTAGGTCCTTTCTGTATATGAACATATTGGCCTTGTCTGCCATGTATCTATATCTCTGTATATGGACATGTTGGACTCATCAGCCATGTAGCCAGCTTTCTATGTATGAACATGTTGGATTCATCTGCCTTCTATTTAGTCCTCTATATATACACACGTTGGAATCATCTATCATGTATCTAGTACTCTGTATATGGACATGATGGACTACTGTGCTATGTACCTAGCTCTCAGTATAAGGACACGTTGGAGTCATCTGCCATGTAGCAAGAACTCTGTATATGGAAATATTACATTACTCTGCCATGTAGCTAGCTCTCTGTATATGGACATTTTGGACTCGTTTGTCATTTAGCTAGCTCTCTGTGAATGGATATGTTGGACTGATCTGCCATGTATTTAGCTCTGTGTATATGAACATATTGGACATGTCTGCCATGTAGCTAACTCTCTGTATATGAACATGTTGGACTCAGCAACCATGTAGCCAGCTTATTCTGTATGAACATGTTGGACTCATCTGCATTGTAGCTAGTCCTCTATATATACACATGTTGGACTCCTCTGCCATGTAGCTCACTCTCAGTATATGGACATGTTGAACTCATATGTAATGTAGCTAGTACTCTGTATATATAATTGTTGGACTACTCTGCTATGTAGCTAGCTCTCAGTATATGGATATGTTGGACTCATCTAACATGTAGCCAGCTCTCTCTGTATGAACACATTGGACTCATCTGCCTTGTCATTTGTTGTTGTTGTTAAGTGCCATTGAGTCGGAACCAACTCATAGCGACCCCCTGCACAGCAGAATGAAAAAATGTCCGATCCTGGGCCAACCTCACTAACGCTGCCACACTTGAGTCCATTAATGATGCCACCTGGCCAATCAATTTCGTTAGGGCTCTTCCTCTGTTTCTCTGACCCTTTACCATACCCATCATGACATCCTTCTCCAATGACTGTTTCCTGCGGACAATATATCCAAAGTATGAGAGACAAAGCTTAGCCATCTTGGCCTCCAAGGAGCACTCTGGCTGCACTTCTTCCAAAACAGATCTATTGGTTCT
>NW_006408926.1:97098-102658 GCF_000296735.1 Chrysochloris asiatica
TTCCCTGTCAATGTATGATTGTAGCCGTTTCTTTATTATCCTTAGAAAAACTTTACTCGCTTGAGATATCAAAGAGATTGCCCGATGATTTCTGCATTCTGTTGAGTCACCTCTCTTTGGAATGGGCATAAATATTGATCTCTTCCAATCAGTCGGCCAGATAGTTGTCTTCCAAATTTCTTGGCAGAGATGAGTGAGTGCCTCCAGTGCCGCCTCACTTTCTTGAAATATTTCAATTTTTATTCCATCAATTCCTGGTGCCTTGTTGCTAGGGTTCTATAAATGAACATGTTGGACTCATCCGCCATGTAGCTAACTCTAAGTATATGGACATGTTGGACTCACCTGCCATGTAGTTAACTCACAGTATATGCACATGTTGGATTCATCAGCCATGTACCTAACTCTCAGTATATGGACACGTTGGAATTATCTACCATGTAGCTAGTACAAAGTATATGGGCATGTTGGACTACTCTGCCATGTATCCAGCTCTCAGTCTATGGGCATATTGCATTCATTTATCATGTATCTAGAACTCTGTATATAGAAATGTTGCACTACTCTGCCATGTATCTAGCTCTCTGTATATGGACATTTTGGATTCATCTGCCATGTAGCTAGCTCTCTGTACATGCACATGTTGGGCTGATCTGCCATGTAGGTAGCTCGCTATATATGATTATATTGGACTTGTCTGTCTAGTAGCTAGCTCACTGTATATGGACATGTTGGACTCATGAGCCATGTAGCCAGCTCTCTCTATGTGAATATGTTGGACTCATCTGCCTTGTACCTAGTCCTCTATATATACACAGGTTGGATTCATCTGCCTTGTATATGGACACGTTGGACTCATCTGGTATGTAGCTAGAATACTGTAAATGGAAATGTTGCATTACTCTGCCATGTAGCTAGCTCACTGTATATGGACATTTTGGACTCGTCTGCCATGTAGCTAGCTCTCTGTGCATGGATATGTGTGATGGATCTGCCATGTAGCTAGCTTTCTGTATATGAACACATTGGACTTTTCTGCCATGTTGCTACATCTCTGTATATGGACATGTTTTATTCATGAGCCATGTAGACAGCTTTCTCTATGAACATGTTGGACTCATCTGCCTTGTAGCTAGTCCTCTTTAAATACACATGTTGGACTCATCTGCCAAATAGCTAATGATCAGTATATGGACATGTTGAACTCATCTTCCATGTAGCTAGTACTCTGTATATGGAAATGTTGGACTACTCTGACATGCAGCTAGCTCTCAGTATATGGACACGTTGGATTCATAAGCCATGTAACGAGAAATCTGTATATAGACATGTAGGACTACTCTCCCATGTAGCTAGCTTTCAGTATATGGACACGTTGGACTCATCTGCCATATAGTTAGAACTCTGTATATGGAATTGTTTTGGCAACACTTTGCCAATTATCTAGCTCTGTGTATATGGATATTTTGGATTTGTCTGCCATGTAGTTGGCTCTCTGTGCATGGATAAGTTGGACTGATCTGCCATGTAGGTAGGCGCTATATATGAACTTATTGGACTTGTCTTCCATGTAGCTAGCACTCTGTACATGGACATGTTGGACTCATCATCCATGTAGCCATCTCTGTATGAATATGTTGGACTCATCTGCCTTGTAGCTAGTCCTCTATATATGCACATGTTGGACTCATCTGCAAATGTAGCTAACTCTCAGTATATGGACATGTTGGACTCATCTGCCATGTAGCTAATACTCTGTATATGGACCTGTTGGACTACTCTGCCATGTAGCTAGATCTCAGTATATGGATATGTTGGACTCATCTGCCCTGTAGCTAATTCTCAGTATATGGACACTTTGGACTCACTCGTCTCCCATGTAGTTGGATCTCTGTATATGGAAATGTTGAACTACTCTGACATTCATCTATGTCTCTGTGCATGGATATGTTGGACTGATCTGCCATATAGGTCATTCTCTGTATATGAACATAATGGACTTGTCTGCCATGTAGCTAGATCTCAGTATATGGACATGATGGACTCATCTGCCATGTAGCTAATATTCTGTATATGGAAATGTTGCACTACTCTGCCATGTAACTAGCTGTCTGTATATGGACATTTTGGACTTGTCTGCCATATATCCAGCTCTCTGTGCATGGATATGTTGGACTGATCTGCCATGTAGGTAGCTCTCTGTATATGCACATATAGCACTTGTGACTCTTCAGCCATGTAGCCTGCTCAGTCAGTATGAACATGTTATACTTATCTGCCTTGTAGCTAGTCCTCTTTATATACACATGTTGGACTCATCTGCCATTTCCTAGTACTCTGCATATGGACATGTTGGACTACTCTGTCATTTAGCTAGCTCTCAGTATTTAGACAGGTTGGACTCATCTGCCACTCATAGCTAGCTCTCTGTATATGGATATTTTGGACTTGTCTGCCATGTAGCTAGCTCTCTGTGCATGGATATGCTGGACTGATCTGCCATGTAGGTAGTTCTCTGTATGTGAACATATTGGACTTGTATGCCATGTAGCTAGCTCTCTGTATATGCACATGTTGGACTCATCAGCCATGTTGCCAGTTCTCTCTGTATGAACATGTTGGACTCATCTGCCTTGTAGCTATTCCTTTACATATACACATATTGGACTCATCTGCTATGTAGCTAACTCTCAGTATATGGACATGTTGGACCCATCTGGCATTTAGCTAGTACTCTGTATATGAACATGTTGGACTCCTCTGCAATGTACCTAGCTCTCTGTATATGGACACATTGGACTCATCTGCCATCTAGCTAGAACTCTCTATATGGTAATGTTGCACTACTCTGCCATATAGCTAGTATATGGATATTATGGACTCATCTGCCATGTTGTTAACTCTTTGAGCATGGATATGTTGGACAGATCTGCCATGTAGTTAGCTCTCCGTACATGAACATATTGGACTTGTCAGCCATAGAGCTAGCTCTCTGTATATGCACAGTTTGGACCCAGAAGCCATGTAGTCAGCACACTCTGTATGGACACATTGGATTCATCTGCTTTGTTGCTAGGACTCTCTACATAAAGATGTTGAAATAATCTGTAATGTACATGACTCTCAGCATATGGATATGTTTGATTCATCTGCCATGTAGCTAATTCTCAGTGTATGGACATCTTGGACACAAATGTCGTGTAGATAACTCTCAGTATATGGACACGTTGGACTCATCTACCACGTAGCTAGATCTCTGTATTTGGGCATTTTAGACTCATTGGCATGTAGCTAGCTCTCTGTGCATGGATATTTTGGATTGATCTGACAAGTAGTTATCTCTCTGTATATGAACATATTACCCTTGTCTGCCACGTAGCTAATTCTCAGTATATGGACATGTTGGACTCATCTGCCATGTACATAACTCTCAATATATGACACGTAGTACTCATCTGCCATTTAGTTTGTATGTTTTATATGGACATCTTGGATTACTCTGCCATGAAGCTAACTCTCAGTATATGGACATGTTGTACTGATCTGCCATGTAGCTAGTACACTGTATATGGACATGTGGGACTACACTGTAAAGTAGCTACTACTCTGTAAGTGGACTACTCTGCCATGTAGCAAGCTCTCTGTATATGGACACGTATGACTTATCTGCTATGTAGCTAGAACTCTGTATTTGAAAATGTTGCACTACTCTCCCATGTAGCTAACTCACTGTATATGTTTATTATGAACTCATCTGCCACGTTGCTACCTCTCTGAGCGTGGATATTTTGAACTGATCAGCCATATAGGTAACTCTCTGTATATGAACATATTGGACTTTTATGTCATGTAGATAGCTCCTTGTATTTGGATATGTTGGAATGATCAGCCATGTAGCCAGCTCTCTCTGTATGAACACGTTGGACTCATCTGCCTTGTCGCTAGGCCTCTCTATATAAACATGTTGGACTCATCTGCCATGTAGCTATCTCTCAGTATATGGACATGTTGGACTCATCTGCCATATAGCTAATTCTCAGTATATGGACATTTTGGATTCATCTGCCATGTAGCTAACTCTCAGTATATGGACACGTTGGACTCATCTGCCATGTAGCTTGCTCTCAGTATATGGATATGTTGGACTGATCTGCCATATAGGTAGCTCTCTGTATATGAACATATTTGAATTGTCTGCCATGTATCTAGCTCGCTCTACATGGACATGTTGGACTCATCAGTCATGTAGAGATCTCTCTTTGTATGAACATGTTGGACTTATCTGCCTTGTAGCTAGTCCTCTATATATACACATGTTGGACTCATCTGCCATGTAGCTAAATCTCAGTATATGGACAAGGTGTACTGATCTGCAATGTAGCTAACTTTCAGTATTTGGACATTTTGGACTAATCTGCCATGTAGCTAACTCTCAATATCTTGACATGTTGGACTCATCTGCCATTTGCTAGCAATCTGTATGTAGACATGTTGGACTAATCTTCCATGTAACTAGCTCTAAGTATATGGACACTTTAGACTCATCTGCCATGTAGATAGATCTCTGTATATGGATATGTTGCACTTCCCTGGCATTTAGATAGCTCTCTCTGCATGGATATGTTGGACTGATCTTCCATATAGGTAGTTCTCTGTATATGAACATATTGGACTTGTCTGCCATGTAGCTAGCTCTCTGTATATGGATATGTTGGACTCATCAGCCATGTAGCCAGCTCTCTGTGTATGACCGTGTTGGAAGCATCTGCCTTGTAGCTAGTCCTCTATATATACACATGTTGGACTACTTTGCCATGTAACTAGCTCTCATGAACAGGTTGGAGACCTCAGCCATTTGCTTTTTCTCTGTATATGGACATGTTGGGCTAATCTGCCATTTAGCTAGTTCTCAGTATATGGACACATTGGACTCATCTGCCATCTAGCTAGAACTCTGTGAATGGAAATGTTGCACTACTCTGCCATGTAGCTAGTACTCTGTATATGGACATGTTGGACTACTCTACCATGTAAAAAGCTCTTAATATATGGAAACGATGGACTCTTCTGCCATGTAGCTTGAACTCTGTATATGGACATTTTGGTCTCATCTGCCATGTAGCTAACTGTCAGTATATGGACATGTTGGACCCATCTGCCATGTAGCTAGTACTCTGTATAGGGACATGTTGGACTACTCTGAACTGTAGCTAGCTCTCAGTATAAGGACATGTTGAACTCATCTTCCATGTAGATAGTACTCTGTATATGGAAATTTTGTACTTCTCTGCCATGTACTGCGCTCTCAGTATACAGACACGTTGGACTCATCTGCCATGTGGCTAGAACACTGGATATGGAAATGTTGCACTATTCTGCCATGTAGCAAGCTTTCTGTATATGAACATTTTGGACTCATCTGCCATGTAGTTAGGTCTCTGTGCATGGACATTTTGGATTGACCTGCCAGGTAGGTAGCTCCCTGTATATAAACATATTGGACTTGTCTGTCATGTAGCTAGCTGTCTGTGTATGGACATGTTGGACTCATCACCCAGGT
>NW_006408926.1:102819-109029 GCF_000296735.1 Chrysochloris asiatica
TGCCATGTAGGTAGAACTCTGTATATGGAAAAGTTGTACTACTTTGCCAAGTAGCTAGCTCTCTGTACATGGACATTTTGGACTGATTTGCCATGTAAGTATCTCTCTATACATGAATATATTGGACTTTTCTGCCATGTAGCTAGCTCTCTGTATATGGACATGTTGGACTCATCAGCCATGTAGACATTTCTCTCTGTGTGAACATGCTGGACTCATGTGCCTTGTAGCTTGTCCTCTATATAGACACATTTTGGACTTATCTGACATGTAGCTAACTCTTAATATATGGACATGTTTGAAACATCTTCCATGTAACTATTAATGTGTATATGGAAATGTTGGACGACTCTGATATATAGCTAGCTCACAGTCTATGGACACTTTGGACTCATCTGACATATAGCTAAAACTCTGTATATGCATATGTTGCACTACTCTGCCATATAGTTAGCTCTCTGTATATGGACATGCTGTACTCATCAGCCATGTAGACAGTTCTCTCTGTATGACCATGCTGGACTCATCTGCCTTGTAGGTAGTCCTCTATATATACACATGTTGGACTCATCTGCCATGTAGCTAACTCTCAGTATATGGACATGTTGGACCTATCTGCCATTTAGCTAGTACTCTTTATATGGACATGTTGGACTACTCTGCCATGTAGCTAGCTCATTGTATATGGACAAGTTAGTATCATCTGTCACGTAGCTTGAACTCTGTATATGGAAATGATGCACTATTCTGCCATGGAGCTAGCTCTATGTATAAGGGTATGTTTGACTCCTCTGCCACGTAGCTAGCTCTCTGTGTATGGATATGTTAGACTGATCTGCCATGTAGGTATCTCTGTGTATATGAACATATTGGACTTGCTGCCATATAGCAAACTCTCTGTACATGGAAATGCTGTACTCATCAGCCATGTTGCCAGCTCTCTGTGTATGAACATGGTGGACACATATGCCTAGTATTTTGTCCTCTCTATATAAACATTTTGGACTTATCTGCCATGTAGCTAACTCTCAGTATATGTATATGTTGGACTCATCTGTCATGTAGCTAACTCTCAGTACATGGACATGTTGAACTCATCTGCCATGTAGCTAACTCTCAGTATATGGACAAGTTGTACTCATCTGCCAGGTAGCTATTATTCTGTATATGCTCATGTTGGATTACTCTGCCAATTTACTACCTCTCAGTATATGGACATGTTGAACTCTTCAGCAATGTAGCCTGCTCTCTGTGTATGAAAATGTTGGACTCACCTGCCTTGTAGCTAGTCCTCTATATATACACATGTTGAACTCATCTGCCATGTAGCTAACTCTCATTATATAGACACGTTGCTCTCATCTGCCATGTAGTTAGAACTCTGTATATGGAAATGTTGCACTACTCTGCCATGTACTGACCTCTTTGAATATGGGCATTTGGACTCGTCTGCCATGTAGCTAGATCTCTGTACAGGATATGTTGGTTTGATCTGCCATGTAGGTAGCTCTCATTATATAGACACGTTGCTCTCATCTGCCATGTAGTTAGAACTCTGTATATGGAAATGTTGCACTACTCTGCCATGTACTGACCTCTTTGAATATGGGCATTTGGACTCGTCTGCCATGTAGCTAGATCTCTGTACAGGATATGTTGGTTTGATCTGCCATGTAGGTAGCTCCTTATATATGAACATATTGGACTTGTCTGCCATAAAGCTGGCTCTCTGTATGTGGACATGTTGGATTCATCAGCCATATAGCCATCTCTCTCTGTATGAACATGATGTACTCAACTGCCTTGTAGGTAGTCCTCTATATATACACATGTTGGACTCATCTGCCATTTGGCTAGTACTATGTATATGGAAATGTTGCACTTCTGTGCCATTTAGCTAGCCCTTTGGTATATGGACACGATTGACTCATCTGCCATGAAGCTAGAATTCTGTATATGAAAATGTTGCACTACTCTGCCATGTAGCTAGCTATCTGTACATGGATACTTTGGATTGATCTGCCATGTAGTTATCTCTCTGTATATGAAGATATTGGACTTGTCTGCCATGTGGCTAGCTTTCTGTATATGGACATGTTGGACTCATAGGCCATGTATCCAGCTCTCTGTGTATGAGCATGTCGGACTCATCTGTCTTTTAGCTACCTCTCAGCATATGGACATGTTGGACTCATCTGCCATGTAGCTAATATTCTGTATATGGACATGTTGGACTATTCTGCCATGTAGCTAGCTCTTTGTATATGGACATTTTGGACTCGTCTGCCATGTAGCTAGCTCTCTCTATGTGGATATGTTGGACTGATCTGCCACATAGGTAGCTCTCTGTATATGAACGTATTCGACTTGTCTGCCATGTAGCTAGCTCTCTGTATGTGAACATGTTAGACTCATCTGCGATGTAGCTAGTACTCTGTATATGGAACTGTTGCTCTACTCTGCCATGTAGCTAGCTTTCTGTATAAGAACATTTTGTCCTCATCTGACATGTAGCTAGATCTCTGTTTATGTATATGATGGACTAATCTGCCATGTGGGTAGCTCTCTGTATAAGAACATATTGGACTTGTCTGTCATGTAACTAGCTCTCAGTATATGGATATGTTGGACACATCAGCCAGGTAGCCCGCTCTTTCTGTATGAACATGTTGCACTAATCTGCCTTGTGGTTAGTCCTCTCTCTATATATATACATGTTGGACTCATATGTCATGTGGCTAGTACTCTGTTTAAGGACATGTTGGACAACTCTGCCATGTAGCTAACTCTCAGTAGATAGACACGTTGGACTCATCTGCAATGTAGCTAGAACTCTGTACATGGAAATGTTGCATTACTCTGTCCTGTGGCTAGCTCTCTGTATATGGACATTTTGGACTGATCTGCCATGTTGATAGCTTTCTGTATATGAACATATTGGATTGTCTGCCATATAGCTCGCTGTCAGTATATGGACATGTTGGATTCATCAGCCATATAGCCAGCTCTCTATGTATGAACATGTAGGATTCAACTGCCTTGTAGTTAGTCCTCTATATATACACATGTTGGACTCATCTGCCATGTGACTAGTACTATGTATACAGACATTTTGGACTACTCTGCCGCATAGCTAGCTCTCAGTATATAGACATGTTGGATTCATCTGCCATGTAGCTAGGGCTCTGTATATGGAAATGTTGCTCTTCTCTGCCATGTAGCTAGCTCTCTATATATGGACACGTTGGACTCATCAGCTATGTAGCCAGCTGTCTGTGTATGAACATGTTGGACTTGTTTGTCATGTTGCTATCTCTCTGTATGGGAACAAGTTGGGATCATCAGCCATGTAGCTAGTACTTTGTATATTGAAATGTTGCACTACTCTGCCATGTAGCTAGCTCTCTGTATAAGGACATTTTGAACTCATCTGCCATGTAGCTACATCTCTGTTCATGGATATGTTGGACTGATCTGTCATGTCGGTAGCTCTCTGTATATGAACATACTGGACTTTTCTGCCATGTGGCTAGCTCTCAGTATATGGACATGTTGGACGCTTCAGACATGTAGCCAGTTCTCTCTGTATGAACATGTTGGAATCACCTTCCTTGTAGCTAGTCCCCTATGTATATACATGTTGGACTCATCTGCCATGTAGCTAGCTCTCATTATATGGACACGTTGGAGTCATCTGCCATGAAGCTAGTATTCTGTATATTGAAATGTTGCACTACTCTGCCTTTTAGCTAGCTCTCTGTATATGGATATTTTGACTTGTCTGCCATGTAGCTAGCTTTCTGTACATGAATATGTTGGACTGATCTGCCATGTAAGTAGCTCTCTGTATATGAACATATTGGACTTGTCTGACGTAGAGCTAGCACTCAGTATATGGATATGTTGGACTCATCAGCCATATAGCCAGCTCTCTGTGAATGAACATATTGTACTCCTCTGCCTTGTAGCAAGCCCTCTAAAAATACACATGTTGAACTCATCTGCCATGCAGCTAACTCTCAGTATATGGACATGTTGGACTCATCTGCCATGTAGCCAGTATTCTGTAGATGGACATGTTGGACTACTCTGCCATGTAGCTAGCTCTCAGTATATGGACACGTTGGACTCATCTACCATGCAGCTAGAACTTTGTATATGCAAATGTTGCACTACTCTGCCATGTAGCAAGCTCTCAGTATATAGAAACGTTGGACTCATCTGCAATGTTGCTAGAAATCTGTATATGGAAGTGTTGCACTACTATGCCATATAGCTAGCTATCTGTATATGGACATTTTGGACTTGTCTGCCATGTAGCTAGTGTTCTGTACATGGATATGTTGAACCTATTTGCCATGTAGGTAGCTCTCTGTATATGAACATATTGGACTTGTCTGCCATGTAGCTAGTACTCTGTATATGGACATGTTGTTCTATTCTGCCATGTAGCTAGCTCTCAGTATATGGACACGTTAGACTCATCTGCAATGTAGCTAGAACTCTGTATATGGAAATGTTGCACTGCTCTGTCATGTAGCTATCTCTCTATATGGAAATTTTGGACTCATCTGCCATGTAGCCAGCTCTCTGTGCTTGGATATGTTGGACTGAACTGCCATGTAGTTAGCTCTTTTTGTATGAAGATATTGGAATTGTCTGCTATGTAGCTAGCCCTCTAAATATATACATGTTGGACTTATCTGCCATGTATCGAACTCTCAGTATATGGACATGATGGACTCATCTGCCATGTTCCTAGTACTATGGATATGGACGTGTCGCACTACACTGCCATGTAGCTAGCTCTGTGTTTATGAACATTTGAGATTCGTCTGCCATTTAGCTAGATCTCTGTGCATGGATATGTTGGCCTAATCAGCCATATAGGTAGCTCTCAGTATATGGACACGTTGGACTCATCTCCTATGCAGCTAGAACTCTGTTTGTGGAAATGTTGCACTACTCTGCCATGTAGCTTGCTCTCAGTATATAGACTCGTCGGACTCATTTGCAATGTAGCTAGAACTCTGTGTATGGAAATATTGCAGTACTCTGCCATGTAGCTAGCTCTTTGTATATGGACATGTTGGACTCATCAGCCATATAGCCAGTTTTCTCTGTATGAACATGTTGGATTCATCTGCCTTGTAGTTAGTCCTCTATATATACACATGATGGACTTGTATGTCATGTGGCTAGTACTCTGTATATGGACATGTTGGACTACTCTGCCATGTAGCTAGCTCTCTGTATATGAACACGTTGGACTCATGTGCCATGAGCTAAAACTCTGTATATGGAATTGTTGCACTACTCTGCCCTGTAGCTAGCTCTTTGTATATGGACATTTTGGACCTGTCTGCCATGTAGCTAATGGATATGTTGGGTAGATCTGCATGTAGGTAGCTCTCAGTATATGGATATGTTGGATTTATCAGCCATGTGGCCAGCTCTCTCTGTATGAACGTATTGGACTCAGCGGTCTTGTACTTAGTTCTCTATATATACACATGTTGGATTCATCTTCCACAAAGCTAAACTCTCAGTATAATGAAATGTTGTACTCATTTGCCTATTAGATAGTACTCTGTATAGGGACATGTTGGACTATTTTTCCATGTAGCTAGCTCTCTGTATATGGACATTTTGGACTTGTCTGCCATGTAGTTAGCTTTCTTTACATGGATATGTTGGACTAATCTGTCATGTAGGTAGCTCTCTGTATATTAATACATTGGACTTGTCTGCCATGTAGTTAGATCTCAGTATATGGACATGTTAGACTCATCAGCCATGTAGCCAGCCCTCTGTGTATGAACGTTTTGGACTCATCTACCTATTAGGTAGGCCTCTAAATATACACATGTTGGAGCCACTTGGCAGAAGAGTCCAACATGTCCATATACTGAGAGTTAGCTACATGGCAGATGAGTACAACATGTGTATATATAAAGGACTAGCTACAAGGCAGATGAGTCCAACATGTTCATACAGAGAGAGCTGGCTACATGGCTGATATGTCCAATATGCCCATATACAGAGAGATATCTACATGTCAGACAAGTCCAATAAGTTATATACAGAGATCTACCTATATGGTAGATCAGTCCAACATATCCATGGACAGCGAGCTAGCTAAATGGCAGAGGAGTCCAAAATGTACATAAAGAGGGAGCTAGCTACATGGCAGAATAGCGCAACATGGCT
>NW_006408926.1:109391-113904 GCF_000296735.1 Chrysochloris asiatica
AATGTACATAAAGAGGGAGCTAGCTACATGGCAGAATAGCGCAACATGGCTGAGTAGTGCAATTTTCTATATACAGAGTTCTAGCTACATGGCAGAGTAGTCCAACATGTCCATATACAGAGTACTAACTACATGGCAGATGAGTCGAACATGTCCATATATTGAAAGTTAGCTACATGGCAGATGAGTCCATCTTGTGTATATATAGAGGACTAGCTACAAAGAAGATGAGTCCAACATGTTCATACAGAGAGAGCTGGCTACATGGCTGATGAGTCCCACATGTCCATATTATGAGAGCTAGCTACATGGCAGACAAGTCCAATATATTCATATACAGAGAGCTACCTACATGGCAGATCAGTCCAACATATCCATGCAAAGAGAGTTAGCTACATGGCAGAAGAGTCCAAAATGTTCATATAGAGAGCTAGCTACAAGGCAGGGTACTGCAAAATTTCCATATACAGAGTTGTAGCTTCATGGCAAATAAGTCCACCATTTCCAAATACTGAGAACTAGCTACATGTCAGAGTATTCTAACATATCCATATACAGAGCACTAGCGACATGGCAGATGAGTCCAACATGTCCATATATTGAGAGCTAGCTACATGTCAGAGTAGTCCAATATGTCCATATAGAGAGTACAGGCTACATGGTAGATTAGTCCAACACTTCCATATACTGAGAGCTAGCTACATGACAGCGTAGTCTAACATGACCATATACAGAGTAATTGATACATTGTAGATGAGTACAACATGTCCATATACTGAGAGTTAGATACATTGAAGATGAGTCCAACATGTGTATATAGAGAGGACTAGCTTCAAGACAGATGAGTTCAACATGTTCATACAGAGAGAGCTGGCTACATGGATGATGATTCCAATAGGTGAATATAAAGAGAGCTAGCTACATGGCAGGCAACTCTCATATGTTCATACATAGAAAGCTACCTACATGTCAGGTCAGTCCAATATATCTATGAACAGATAGCTAGCTACATGTCAGATGAGTCTAAAAAGTTCATATACAGAGAGTTAGCTACATGGCATAGTAGTGCAACATTTCCATATACAGTGTACAAACTACATGGTAGATGAGTCCAACATGTCCATATACTGAGAGCTAGCTACATGTCAGAGTAGTCCAAGATGTCCATATACAGAGTACAAGCTGCATGGCAGATGAGTCCAACATGTCCATATACTGAGAGTAAGCTACATAGCAGATGAGTCAAACATGAGTATATATAGAGGACTAGCTACAAGGAAGATGAGTCAATCATGTTCATACAGAGAGAGCTGGCTACATAGCTGAGGATTCCACCATGTCCATATACAGAGAGCTAGCTTCATGACAGACAAGTCCAATATGTTCATATATAGAGAGCTACATACATGGTAGACGAGTCCAAAATATCCATACACTTTGAGATAGCTACATGGCATAGTAGTAAATCATTTCCATACACAGAGTTCTATATACATGGCAGATGAGACCAACATGTCCATATACTGAGAGCTAGATACATGGTAGAGTTGTACAATGTGTCCATATCCAGAGTACTAGATACATGGCAGATGAATCCATCATTTCCATATACTGAGAGTTAGCTACATGGCAGATGAGCCCAACTTGTGTATATATAGAGAACTAGTTACAAGGCAGATGAGTTCAACATGTTCGTACAGAGAGAGCTGGCTACATGACTGATGAGTCCAACATGTCCATATACAGAGAGATAGTTGCATGGTAGGCAAGTCCAATATGTTCATATACAGAGAGCTACCTACATGACAAATCAGTTCAACATATCCATGCTCAGAGACCTAGCTACATCACAGACAAGTCCATAATATCCATATACAGAGAGCTAGCTGCATGGCAGAGTAGTGCAACATTTCCATATACAGAGTTCTAGCTACATGGAATATTAGACCAACATACCCATGTACAGAGGGCTAGCAACATGGCAGAGTAGTGCAACATTTCCATATGCAGTGTTCTAGCTACATGGCAGATGAGTCCAACGTGTCCATATTCTGAGACCTAGCTACATGGCAGAATAGTGCAACTTTTCCATATACAGGGTTGTAGCTACATGGCAGATGAGTCCAACGTGTCCATATACAGAGTACTAGCTACATGGCTGATGAGTCCAACATGTGCATACACTGAGTTACCTACATTGAAGATGAGTCTAACGTGTATTTTTAGCGGGCTTATTAGAAGGCAGATGAGTCAAGCATGTTCATATAGAGAGAGTTGGCTATATGGTTCATGATTCCAACATGTCCATATCCTGAGAGCTAGCTACATGGCATACAGGTCCTATATGTTCATATACAGAGAGCTACCTACATGGCAGATCAGTCCAACATATCCATGTACAAAGAAGTAGCTACATGGCAGATGAGTCTAAAATGTCCATATACAGAGAGCTAGCTACATTGCAGAGTAGTGCAACATTTGCATATACAGAGTTCTAGCTACATGGCTGATGAGTCAAAGGTGTCCATATAATGATTGCTAGGTACATGGCAGATGAATCCAACATGTGTATATATAGAGGGCTAGCTACAAGTCAGATGGGTCTAAGGTGTCCATATACAGAATTCTTCCTACATGGTATATGAGACTACTGTGTCCATATACTAAGAGCAAGCTACAAGGCAGATGAGTCCAACATGTTCATACACAGGGAGTTGGCTGCATGGCTGACGAGTCCAAAATGTCCATATACTGAGAGTTAGCTCTATTGCAGAGTAGGCAAACATGTCCATATACAGAGTACTAGCTACACGGCTAATGAGTCTAACATGTGCATATATTGAGTTAGCTACCTGGCAGATGAGTCTAACATGTGTATAATTAGAGGGCTCACTAAAAGACGGATGAGTCCAACATGTTCATATACAAAGAGCTGGCTACATGGCACAGTAGGCCAACATGTCCTTATATACAGTACTAGCTACATTGCAGATGAGTCCAACATGACCATATACTGAGGGCTAGCAACATGGCAGATAATTCCAACATGTTCATACACAGAGAGCTGGCTACATGGCTGATGAGTCGAACATGTCCATATACACAAAGATAGATCCATGGCAGACAAGCTCAATATCTTCACATATACAGAGCTACCTACATTACTGATAATTCTAACATATCCATGTACAGAGAGCAAGCTACATGGCAGATGAAGCCAATAGGTCCATACAGAGTGACCTGGATACATGGCAGGGTAGTGCAACATTTCCATATAGAGGGTACTAGCTACATGACAGATGAGTCAAACGTGTCCATATACTGAGAGTTAGCTACATGGCAGATGAATCCTACATGTGTATATTCAGAGGGCTCACTCTAAGGCAGATGAGTCCAATATTTTCTTACACAGAGAGCTAGCTACATGGCAGAGTAGTGCAACATTTCCACATAGAAAGTTCTAGATTCATGGAATATGAGTCCAACGTGTCCATGTATAGAGAGCTAGCAATATGGCAGAGAAGTGCAACATTTCCATATACAGAGTTCTAGCTTCATGGCAGATGAGTTCAACATGTCCAGAGACTGAAAGCTAAATACATGGCAGAGTAGTCCAACATGTCCATATACAGAGTACTAACTACATTGCAGATGTGTCCAACATATGCATATACTGAGAGTTAGTTACATGGCAGATGAGTTCAACATGTGTATATTTAGAGGTCTCGCAACAAGGCAAATAAGTCCAACATGTTCATACAGAGATATGACTACATTGCTGATGAGTCCAACATGTCCATATACAGAGAGCTAGGTACATGCCAGAAAATCCAACATATCCATGTACAGAGAGCTAGCTACATAGCATACGAGTCTAAAATGTATATACATAGAGAGATATCTATATGGTAGAGTAGTGCAACATTTCCATATACAGGGTTGTAGCTACATGGAAGATGAGTCCAATGTGTCCATATACTGAGAGTTAGCTACATGGCAAAGTAGTACAACATGTCCATATACAGAGTTCCAGCTATGTGGCAGATGAGTCCAACGTGTCCATATACAGACTACTAGCTACAAGGCTCATGAGTCCAACATGTGCATATACTGTGAGTAATTTACATGGCAGATGAATACAACATGTGTATATTTAGAGGGTAAGCTACAAGGCAGATGAGTCCAACATGTACATACACAGAGAGCTGGCTATATGGCTGATGAGTCCAACATGTCCAGACAAGTCCAATATCCTCATATATACGGAGCTACCTACATGACTGATCGTTCCAACATATCCAAGAACAGAGAGCTAGCTACATGACAGACGAGGCCAATATGTCAATATACAGAGAGCTGGATACATGGAAGAGTAGTACAATATTTCTATATACAGGGTATTAGCTACGTCACAGATGAGTCCAACGTGTCCATATAGAGAGAGCAGGCTACATGGCAGCGTAATCCAACAGTTCCATATACAGGGTTCTAGTTACATGGCAGATGAGTCCAA
>NW_006408926.1:114004-118392 GCF_000296735.1 Chrysochloris asiatica
AGAGAGAGAGAGAACTACGTACATGGCAGATCAGTCCATCATACGCATGCACAGAGAGCCAGCTACATGGCAGACGAATCCAAATTGTCCATATAAAGAGAATTAGCTACATGGCAGAGTAGTGCAACATTCCCATATACAGAGTTCTAGCTACATGGAAGATGAGTCCAACATGTCCATATATTGAGAGCTAACAACATGGCACAGTTTTCCATCATGTCCATATACAGAGTACTAGCTACATGGCAGAAGAGTCCAACATGTCCAAAAACTGACAGTTAGTACATGGCAGGTGAGTCCAACATGTGTATATATACAGGACAAACTACAAGGCAGATGAGTCCATCATGTTTATACAGAGAGAGCTGGCTGCATGTCTGATGAGTCCAACATGTCCATAAACTGACAGTTTGCTACATGCCAGATGAGTCCAACATCTGTATATAGAGAGTACTAGCTAACAGGCAGATGAGTCCAACATGTTCATACACAGAGAGAAGCCTACAAAGCTAATCAGTCCAACATATCCATGTACTGAGAGCTAGCTACATGGCAGACAATTCCAATATGTTCATATACAGGGAGCTACCCACATTGCAGATCATTCCAACATATCCATGCACAGAGACCTACCTCCATGGCAGACGAGTTCAAAATGTCCATATACAGAGAGCTAGCTACATGGCAGAGTAGTGCAACATTTCCATATACAGAGTTCTAGCTACATGTCAGGTGAGTCCAAAATGTCCCTATAAAGAGTACTACCTACATGACAGAGTAGTCCAAAATGTCCCTATAAAGAGTACTACCTACATGGCAGATGAGTCCAACATGTGTGTATCTAGAGGGCTAGCTAAAAGGCAGATGAATCTAAGATGTTCATACATAGAGAGCTGGCAGTATGGCTGATGAGTCAAACATGTCCATATACAGAGAGCTAGCTACATGTCAGACATTCCAATATGTGCATATATAGAAAGCTACCCACATTGCAGATCATTCCAATATATACATGCACAGAGATCTAGCTCCATGGCACACGAGTCCAAAATGTCCTATACAGAGAGCTAGCTACATGGCATATCAGTCCAACATATCCATGCACAGAGAGGTAGCTACATGGCAGACTAGTCTAAAATGTCCATATACAGAGAGCTAGCTACATGACAGAGTAGTCGTACATGTCTCTATACAGAGTACTAGTTACATATCAGATGATTCTAAAATGTCTGTACACTGAGACTTAGCTACACGACATATGAGTCCAACATGTGTATTTATAGAGGAATAGCTACAAGGCAGATGACTCCAATATGTTCATACAGAGAGAGGTGACTACATGGCTGATGAGTCCAACATGTCCATATACTGAGAGCTAGCTACATGTCAGCAATTCCAGTATGTTCATATACAGAGAGCTAACTACATGGCAGATCATTCTAACATATCCATGCACAGAGATCTAGCTACATGGCAGATGAGTCCAAAATGTCCATATAGAGAGAGCTAGCTACATAGCAGAATAGTGCAACTTTTTCATATACAGAGTTATAACTACATGGAAGATGAGTCCAACGTGTCCATATACTGAGATCTGGCAACAGGGCAGAGTAGTCCAACATATCCATATACAGAGTACTATATATGGACATATATAGAAAGCTAACTAGATGGCAGATTAGTCCAACATTTCTATGAAAAGAGAGCTAGATACATAGCAGACGAGTGCAAAATGTCCATCTACAGAGAGCTAGCTACATGGCAGACAAGTCCAATATGTTCATGTACAGAGAGCTACCTACATGGCAGATCAGTCCAACATATCGATTCACAGAGAGCTATTTATATGGCATACTAGTCTAAAATGTCCATATACAGAGAGCTAGCTATATGGCAGAGTTGTGCAACATTTCCATATACAGTGTTGTAGCTACATAGCAGATGAGCCCAACGTGTCCATATACAGGGTGCTAGCTACATGACAAAGTAGTCCTACATGTCCCTATACAGAGTATTAGCTACATGGCAGACCAGTCCAACATATCAGTACACTGAGAATTAGATACACGACATATGAGTCCAACATGTGTATATATAGAGGACTAGCTACAAGGCAGATGAGTCCAATATATTCATACAGAGAGAGGTGACTACATGGCTGATGAGTCCAACATGTCCATATACTGAGAGCTACCTACATGTCAGGCAATTCCAGTATGTTCATGTAAAGAGCTACCTACATGGCAGATCAGTCCAACATATCCATGCACAGAGAGCTAGCTACATGGCAGACGAGTCCAAAATGTGCATATATAGAAAGTTAGCTACATAGCAGAGTAGTGCAACATTTCCATATACAGAGTTCTAGCTACATGGCAGATGAGTCCAACGTGTCCATATACTGAGATCTGGCAACAGGGCAGACTAGTCCAACATACCCATATACAGATTACTAACAACATGGCACATGAGTCCAACATGTCCATATACTGAGAGTTAGCTACATGGAAGTTGAGTCCAACATGTGTATATAGAGAGAACTAGCTATAAGGCAGAAGAGTCCAACATGCCCATACAGAGAGAGCTGGCTACTTTGCCGATGAATCCAATACGTCCATATACAGATAACTAGCTACATGGTAGACAAGTCCAATATGTTCATACAGAGAGAGCTAACTACAGGGGAGATCAGTGCAACATATCCATGCACAGAGTGGTAGCTACATGGCAGATGAGTCCAATATGTCCATATACAGAGAGCTAGCTGCATGGCAGATGAGTCCAACATGTCCATATACTGAGATTAAGTTACATGGCACATCAGTCCAAACTGTATATATATAAAGGGCTAGGAACAAGGCAGATGAGTACAAAATATTCATAAAGAGAGAGCTGGGTACATGTCTGATGAGTCAAACTAGTCCATATATAGAGAGCTACCTACATGTCAGATCAGTCCAACATTTCCATACACAGAGAACTAGTTTCATAGAAGACAAGTCCACAATGTCCATATACAGAGCGCTATCTTCATGGCAAAGTAGTGCAACATTTCCATATACTGAGTTCCAGCTACATAGCAGATGAGTCCAAGATGTCCATATACTGAGAGCTAGCTACATGTCACAGTAGTCCAACATGTCCATATACAGAGTACTAGGTACATGGCTGATGAGTCCCAGATATCCATTTACTGAGAGTTAGCTATATGGCTGGAGAGTCCTACATGTGTATATTTAGAGTATTAGCAACAAGGCAGATGAGTCCAACATGTTCATACACAGACATCTGGTTACATTGCTGATTAGTCCAACATGTCCATATACTGAGAGCTAGCTACATGGCAGAGAATTCCAATATATTCATATATAGAGAGCTACATACATGGCAGATCAGTCCAACATGTTCATAAAGAGACAGCTGGCTACATGCCTGATAAGTCCAACATGTCCATATACCAAGAGATAGATACATGGGAGAGTAGTCCAACATGTTCATATACAGCATACTGGCTACATGGCAAATGAGTTCAACATGTCCATATCCTGAGAGTTAGCTACATGGCAGATGCGTCCAACATGTGTATATATAGAGGAATAGCTACAAGGCAGATAAGTCCAACAGGTTCATACTGAGACAGCTAGCTACAATGTAGATGCGTCCAACATGTCTATATACAGACAGCTACCTAAATGGCAGAGTTGTGCAACATTTCCGTATTCAAATTTCTAGCTACATGACAGATGAGTCCAAAGTTTACATATAATGAGAGCTAGCTTCCTGGCAGAGTAGTACAACATGTCCATATAAACAGTATTAACTTAATGGCAGATGAATTCAACATGTGTATATATAGAGGACTAGCCACAAGGCAGATGAGTCCAACATGTTCTTACAGAGAGAGCTGGCTACATGGCTGATGACTCCAACATGTCCATATACAAAGAGCTAGCTACATGGCAGACATGTCCAATATGTTCGTATACAGAGAGCTACCTATGTGGTAGATCATCCAACATATCCATGCAGAGAGAGCTAGCTACATGGCAGATGTGTCCAAAATGTCCATATACAGAGTGTGAGCTACATGGCAGAGTAGTGCAACATTTCCATATACAGAGTTCTAGCTACATGGCAGATGAGTACAACACTTCATATACTGAGAGCTATCTACGTGGTAGAGGAGTCCAACATGGGTATATTTATAGGGCTAACTACATGGCAGACAAGTTCAATATCTTCATATACAGAGAGCTACCTACATTGCAGATTGGTCCAACATACCAATGTACAGAGAGCTAGCTACATGGTAGAGCAATGCAACATTTCCATATACAGAGTTCTAGCTACATGGCAGACGAGTCCAAAATGTCCATATACAGAGAGCT
>NW_006408926.1:118492-122328 GCF_000296735.1 Chrysochloris asiatica
CAACATTTCCATATACAGAGTTCTAGCTACATGGCAGACGAGTCCAAAATGTCCATATACAGAGAGCTAGCTACTTGGTAGAGTACTCCAACATGTCCATATACAGAGTACTAGCTACATGGCAGATGATTCCAACATATATATAGAGAGGGCTAACTACAACGCAGATGAGTCCTACATGTTCATACACAGAAAGCTGGCTATATGCCTGATGAATCCAACATGTCCATCTACTGAGAGCTAGCTATATGGCAGACAAGTCCAATATGTTCATATACAGAGAGCTACCTACATGGCAGATCAGTCCCACATATCCATGTACAGAAAGGTAACTACATGGCAGATGAGTCCAAAATGTCCTTATACAGAGAGCTAGCTACATGGTAGAGTAATGCAACATTTCCATATACAGAGTTCTAACAACATGGCAGATGAGGTCAATGTGCCCATATACAGAGATCTAACTACAGTGCAGAGTCGTGCAACATTTTCATGTACAGAGTTCTAGCTACATGGCAGATGAGTCCAACGTGCCCAGATACTGAGAGCTAGCTACATGGCAGAGTAGTCCAACATGTCCATATATAGAGTAATAGCTATATGGCAGATGATTCTGGGTCCATATACAGAGAGCTAGCTACATGGCAGAGTAGTGCAACATTTCCATATACAGGGTTTTAGTTACATGGCAGATGAGATCAACGTGTACATACACAGAAAGCTAGCTACAATGCAGAGTAGTGCAACATTTCCATATACAGAGTTCTAGCTACATGACAGATGAGTCCAACGTGTGCATATACTGAGAGCTAGCTACGTGGCAGAGTATTTCAACATATCCATATACAGGGTTCTAGCTGCATGGCAGATGAGATCAACGTGTCCATATACAGAGAGCTAGCTACATTACAGAGTAGTGTAACATTTCCACATATAGAGTTTAAGCTACACGGCAGATGAATCCACTGTATCCATATACTGAAAGCTAGCTACATGGTAGAGTAGTCCAACAAATCCCTATACTGAAATTTCGCTATGTTGTAGATGAATCTAACATGTGTATACATAGAGATCTAGCTACAAGAAAGAAGAGTCCAACATGTTCATACACAGAGATCTAGCTACATGATAGATGAGTACAACACGATATATACTGAGAGTTATCTACGTGGTAGAGGAGTCCAACATGTGTATATTTAAAGGGCTAGCTACATGGCAGACAAGTTCGATATCTTCATATACAGAGCGCTACCTACATAGCAGATCAGTCCATCATATCCATGTATAGAGAGCTAGCTACATGGTAGAGCAGTGCAGCATTTCCATATACAGAGTTCTAGCTACATGACAAATGACTCCAATGTGTCCAAATACAGAGAGATAGCTACATGGCAGAGTATTCCAACATGTCCATATACAGAGTACTAGCTACATGGCAGATGATTCCAATATGTATATATAGAGGGCTAGCTACAACGTAGATGAGTGCAACATGTTCATACACAGAGAGCTGGCTATATGCCTGATGAGTCCAACATGTCCATCTACTGAGAGCTAGCTATATGGCAGACAAGTCCAATATGTTCATATGCAGAGAGCTACCTACATGGCAGATCAGTCCCACATATCCATGTACAGAAAGCTAGCTACATGGCAGCTGAGTCCAAAATGTCCTTATACAGAGAGCTAGATACATGGTAAAGTAGTGGTACATTTCCAAATATAGAGTTCTAGTTACATGGCAGATGAGTCCAACGTGTCCATATACTGAGAAGTAGCTACATGACAGAGTACTCCAAAATGTCCATATACAGAGTTCTAGCTGCATGACAGATGAGTCCAGCGTGTCCATATACTGAAAGTTAGCTACATTGTAGATTAATACAACATGTTTATACATAGAGGGCTAGCTACAAGGCAGATGAGTCCATCATGTTCATACACAGAGAGCTAGCTACATGGCAGATGAGTACAACACGTCATATACTGAGAGCTAGCTACATGACAGAGTAGTCCAAAATGTCCATATACATAGTACTAGCCACATAGCAGATGAGTTCAACATGTGTATATATAGAGGACTAGCTACAAGGCAGTTGAGTCCAACATGTTCATACAAAGAGAGCTGGCTATATGGCTGATGAATCCAACATATCCATATACAGAAAGCTAGCTACATGGTTGTTGTTGTTGTTTAAGTGCCATCAAGTCGGTTCCGACCCATAGTGACCCTGTACAGGGTTTCAGAGGGTGTAAATCTTTACGGGAGTAGAAAGCCTCATATTTCTCCCTTGGAGCGGCTGGTAGTTTCGAACCGCTCGGTTTGCAGCCCGATTCGTAACCACTACGCTACATGGTAGAGGAGTCCAAAATGTCCATATACATAGAGCTAGCCACATGGCAGAGTAATGTGCCTTTTCCATGTACAGAGTTCTAGCTGCATTGAAAATGAGTCCAATGTGTCTATATAATGAGAGCTACATATATGGCAGAGTATTCCAACATGTCCCTATACAGAATACTAGCCACATGACATATGAATCCAACATAAGTATATATAGAGGACTAACTACAAGGCATATACAGATTATTAACTACACGCAGATGAGTCCAACATGTCCATATACTGAGAGTTAGCTACATGGCAGATGAGTCCAACAGGTATATATAGAGGAAAATCTCCAAGGCAGATGAGTCCACCATGTTCTTACAGAGAGAGCTGGCTACATGGCTGATGAGTCCAACATGTCCATACACAAAGAGCTAGCCACATGGCATACATGTCCCATATGTTCATATACAGAGAGCTACCTACATGACAGATAACTCAAGCATATCTATGCACAGTGACATGGCTGACGAGTCGATAATGTCCATATACAGAGAGCTAGTTACATGACAGTGTATTGCAACATTTCCATGTACAGAGTTCTAGATACATGGCAGATGAGTCCAACTTGTCCATACACAGAGAACCAGCTACATGGCAAATGAGTGCAAGGTATCCATATACTGAGAGTTATCTGCATGGCAGATGAGTCCAACATGTACATATACTGAGAGTTAGCTACATGGCAGACGAGTCCAACATGTGTATATTTAGAAGGTTAGCTAGAAGACAGATGAGTCGATCATATACATACAGAGAGAGCTGGATACATGGCTGATGTGTACAACATGTCCATATACTTAGAGCTAGCTACTTGATAGACAATTCCAGTATGTTCATATGTAGAGAGCTACCAACATGACAGATCAGTCCAAGATATCCATATACAGAGAGCTAGCTGCATGGCAGCTTAGTGCAACATTTCCGTATACAGAGCTCTACCAACATGGCAGATAAGACCAACATGTTCATATACTGAGAGCTAGCTACATGGCTGAGTAGTCCAACATGTCCATATAAAGAGTACTAGCTACATGGCAGATGAATCCAACATGTCCATATACTGAGAGTTAGCTAAATGACAGAGTAGTGCAACATTTCCATATACAGAGTTTTAGCTACATGGCAGATGAGTCAAACGTGTCCATATACTGAGAGTTAGCTACATGGCAGATGAGTCTAACATGTGTGTATTTATAGGGCAAGCTACAAGGCAGATGAGTCAAACACTTTCATATACAGAGAGCTGCCTACATGGCAGATTAGTACAACATATCCATGCACAGAGAGCTAGCTACATGGCAGAGTAGTGCAGCATTTCATATACAGAGTTCTAGGTACATGGCAGATGAGTCCAACGTGTCCATATACTGAGAGCTAGCTACATCGCACAGTAGTCCAACATTTCCATATACGAAGTTCTAGCTACATGGCAGATGAGTCCAAC
>NW_006408926.1:126313-131313 GCF_000296735.1 Chrysochloris asiatica
GGCAGCGGTGGTGAGGTTGGCCCAGGATAGAGCATTGTTTCGTTCTGCTGTGCATGGGGTCGCTATGAGTCGGTTCCGACTCGATGGCACCTGACAACAACAACAAGTTACATGGCAGATCAATCCAACATGTCCATATAATGAGAGTTAGCTACATGGCAGAGGAATCTAACATGTGTATATATACATGAGTAGCTAAAAGGCAGATGAGTCCAATATGTTTATAAAGAGAAAGCTGGCTACATGGATGATGAGTCCAAAATGTCCATATACAGAGAGCTAGCAACATGGCAGAGTAGTGCAACATTTCCATGTTCAGAGCTCTAGCTACATGGCAGTTGAGTCCAACATGTCCATATACAGTGAACTACTACATGGCAGAGTAGTACAGCATGTCCATATACAGAACTCTAACTACATGGCAGATGAGTCCAACATGTCCATATACTGAGAGCTAGCTACATGGCAGAGTAGTACAGCATGTCCATATATAGAATTCTAACTACATGGCAGATGAGTCCAACGTGTCCACATACTGAAAGCTAGCTACATGACAGAGTAGTCCAAAATGTCCCTATACAGAGTACTAGCTACATGGCAGATGAATCCAACATGTCCATATAATGAGAGTTAGGTACATGGCAGAGGAGTCCAACATGTGTATATATACATGACTAGCTAAAAGGCAGATGAGTCCAATATGTTTATAAAGAGAGAGCTGGCTACAGGGATGATGAATCCAAAATGTCCATATACAGAGAGCTACATGGCAGAGTAGTGCAACATTTCCATGTTCAGAGCTCTAGCTACATGGCAGATGAGTCCAACGTGTCCATATAGTGAGAGTTAGCTACATGGCAGAGGAGTCCAATATGTCCATATACAGAGTACATGGCAGATGAGTGCAACATGTGCATATAATGAGAGTTAGCTACATGGCTATGAGTCCAACATGTGTAAATTTAGAGAAATAGCTGCAAGTCAGATGAATCCAACCTGTTCATACAGAGAGAGCTGGCTACATGACTGATGAGTCCAACATGTCCATATACAGAGAGATACCTAAAGGGCAGAGAACTCCTATATATTCATATAGAGAGCTACTTACTTGGGAGATCAGTCCAACTTATCCATGCACAGAGATCTAGATACATGGCAGACGAGTCCAAAATGTCCATATACAGAGAGCTAGCTACATGGCAGATGAGTGCAACATGTCCTTATAATGAGACTTAGCTAAATGACAGATGAGTCCAACATGTGGATATTTAGAGGGCTAGCTACAAGTCAGATGAGTCCAACATATTCATACAGAGAGAACTGGTTACATGGCTGATGAGTTCAACATGTCCATATACAGACAGATAGGTACATGTTAGACAAGTCCAATAAGTTCATATACAGAGAGCTACCTAAATGGCAGATCAATGCAACATATCCAAGGACAGAGAGCTAGCTACATGGCAGACAAGTCAAAAATGTACATATAGAGAGAGCTAGCTACATGTAAGAGTAGTGAAACATTTCTATATACAGAGTTCTAGCTACATGGTAGATGAGTCCAACGTGTCCATATACTAAAAGTTAGCTACATGGCTGAAGAGTCCAACATGTCCATATACCAACAGATAACTACATGTCAGACAAGTCCAATATGTTCATATACAGAGAGCTACCTACATGTCAGGTCAATCCAAATTATTCATGAACAGATAGCTAACTACATGACAGTAAAGTCTAAAAAGACCAATTACAGAGAGCTAGCTACATGGCATAGTAGTGCAACATTTCCATATAAGGAGTTTTAGCTACATGGCAGATGAGTCCAACTTGTTCCATATACTGAGAGCCACCTACATGTCAGAGTCGTCCTAGATATCTATTTTCACAGTACTAGCTGGATGGCAGAAGAGTCCAACCTGTCCATATACTGAGAGTTAGCTACATGGCAGATGAGTCCAACTTGAGCATACATAGAAGACTAATTATAAGGCAGCTGAGTCCGAAATGTTCATACACAGAGAGCTGGCTACATGGCTTATGATCCCTACATGTCCATATACAGAGAGCTAGCTACATGGCAGACAAGTCCAATATGTTATTACACACAGAGGTACCTACATGGCAGATCAGTCCAACTATTCATTCAAAGAGAGCTTGCTACATGGAAGATAAATCCAAAATGTCCATATAAACAGAGCTAGCTACATGACAGAGTAGTGCAATATTTCCGTATTCAGAGCTCTAGCTTCATGCCAGATGAGTCCCACGTGTCCATATATTGAGAGATAGTTACATGGCAGAGTAGTCCAACATGCCCATATATAGAGTAGTAACTACTTGGCAGATAATTCCAACATGTCCATATTCTGTGAGTTAGCTGCATGGCAGATGAGTCCAACAAGTGTATACATAGAGGACGAGCTACAAGGTAGATGAGTCCAACATGTTAATACAGATATCTGGCCACATGGCTGATGAGTCCAATATGCCAAAAACAGAGAGCTAGCTAAATGGAAGACAATTAAAACATGTTCATATACAGAAAGCTACCTACATGGCAGATCTGTCCAACATATCCATACACAGAGACCTAGCTACATGGCAGAAGAGTCCAAAATGTCCATACACAGAGAGCTAGCTACATGTCAGAGTAGTGCAACATTTCTTTATACAGAGTTGTAGCTACATGGCAGATGAGTCCAATTTGTCCATATACTGAGAGCTAGCTACATGGCAAATGAGTTCAACATGTCCATATACAGAGTACTAGCTACATGGCAGATGAATCCAACTTGACCATATATTGAATGTTAGCTACAAGGCAGATGAGTCCATCTTATGTATATATAGAGGACTAGCTGCAAGGCAGAGGAGTCCAATATGTTCCTACAGAGTGAGCTGGCTACATGGCTGATGTGTCCATCATGTCCATATAAAGAGAACCAACTAAATGGCAGACAAGTTGAAAATGTTCATATACAGAAAGCTACTTCATGGCATATCATTCCAACATATCTATGCAGAGTGAGCTAGCTACATGGCAGAGGAGACCAAAATGTCCATATACAGAGATTTAACTACATGACAAAGTTGTGCACCCATATCCATATACAGTATTTTAGCTACATACCAGAAGAGTCAAATGTATCCATATACAGTGAGCTATCTACATGGCAAATGAGTTCAACATGTCCATATACAGAGTACTAGCTACATGGAAGATGAGTCCAACATGTCCATATACTGAGAGTTAGCTAAAGGGCTCATGAGTCCAACATGTGTATATTTATAAGGCAACATACTAAGCAGATGAATACAACATGTTCATACAGAGATAGCTGGGTACATGGCTGAAGAGTCCAGCATGCCCATATACAGAGAAAAGCTACATTGTAGACAAGTCCAATATGTTCATATACAGAGAGTTACCTACATGGCAGATCAGTCCAAAATATCCATGCACAGAAAGCTATATTCATGGAAGACGAGTCCAACATGTCCTTATACAGAGAGCTAGGTACATGGCAGATCAGTCCAACATATCCATGCACAGAGAGTTAGCTACATGACAGACAAGTCAAAAATGTCCATATAGAGACCGAGCTACATTTCAGAGTAGTGCAACATTTCCAGATACAGAGTTCTAGCTACATGGCAGATGAGTCCAATGTGTCCATATTCTGAGAGCTAGCTGCATGACAGAGTAGTCCAACATGTCCATATACAGAGTACTAGCTAAATGCCTGACAAGTCCAACATGTGCAGATACTGAGATTTAGCTACATGGCAGTTATGTCTAACATGTGTATATTTAGAAGGCTTGCTAGAAGGCAGATGAGTCCAACTTGTTCATATACAGAGAGCTGGCTACATGGTTGATGAGTCCATCATGTCAATATCCTGAGAGCTAACTATGTGGCATACAAGACCTATATGTTCATATACAGAGAGCTACCTACATGCCAGAGCAGTCCAACATATCCATGTACAGAGAGATAGCTACATGGCAAACGACTCCAAAATGTACATATACAGAGAGCTAGTTACAGGGCAGAGAAGTGCAACATATCCATATACAGAGTTCTAGCTATATGGCAGATGAGTCCAACATGTCCATATACTGAGATTTAGCTATGTGGCAGATGAGTGCAATATGTGCATATTTAGAGGCTTGACTACACGGCAGATGAGTCCAAAATGTTCATAACAGAGAGCTGGCTACATGGCTGATGATTTCAACATGTCCTTAAACTTAGAGCTAGCTGCATGGAAGATGAATTCAACATGTGTATATTTAGAGGACTAGCTACAAGGCACATGAGTCCAACATGTTCATACACAGAGAGCTGGCTATATGGCTGATGAATCCAACATGTCCAGACAAGTCCAATATCCTCATATACATAGAGCTACCTACATGACTGATCATTCCAACATTTCCAAGAACAGAGAACTAGCTACATGACAGACGAGGTCAACATGTCCATATACAGAGAGCTGTATACATGGAAGAATAGTACAACTTTTCCATATACAGGGTACTAGCTATATCGCAGATGACTCCAACGTGTCCATACAGAGAGATCTAGCTACATGGCAGAGTATTGCAACATTTCCATATACAGAGTTCTAGCTACATGGAATATGAGCCCAACGTGTCCATGTACAGAGAGCTAGCAATATGGCAGAGTAGTGTAACATTTCCATATACAGAGTTCTAGCTACATGGCAGATAAGTCTAACATGTTCATATGCTGAGAGCTAACTACATGGCAGATCAATCTAACAGGTTCTTAGACAGACAGATGGTTAGATAACTGATGATTGCAACATGTCCATATACAGAGAGCTAGCTACATGGAAAACATGTCCAATATCTTCATATACAGAGAGCTACCTGCATGGCAGATCAGTGAGAGATCGTGAGCTACATGTAGAGAGAGCTAGCTACATGGCAGACAAGTCCAAAATGTCCATATAGAGAGAGCTACCTACAT
>NW_006408926.1:131543-137270 GCF_000296735.1 Chrysochloris asiatica
ACAGAGAGCTGGCTACATGGTTGATGAGTCCAACATGTCCATAATCAGAGAGCTAGCTACATGGCAGAAGATTCCAATATGTATGTATATAGGGAGATAGCCAAATGGCCGAGTAGTGCAACATTTCCATATAAACGGTTTTAGCTACATGGCAGATGAGTCCAACGTGTCCATATACTGAGAGCTAGCTACATGAAAGAGTAGTCCAACATGCCCATATACAGATTTCTACTTACATGGCAGATGGGTCCAACGTGGCCATACAAAGAGAGCTAGCTACATTTAAGAGTAGTGAAACATTTTCAGAAACAGAATTCCGGCTACATGACAGATGAGTCCAACATGTCCATATACTGACAGTTATCTACTTTTCAGATGAGTCCAATATGTGTATATTTAGAGGGCTAGCTACAAGGCAGATGAGTACATGTTCATACACAGAGAGCTGGATACATGGCAGATGAGTCCAAAAGGTCCATATGCGGATTGTTAGCTATGTGGCAGATGAGTCCAACATATGTATATTTAGAGGGATAGCTACATGGCAGACAAGTCCAATGTTTTCATACACAGAGAGCTACCAACATAGCAGATCAGTCCATCATATCCATGTACAGAAAGCTATCTATATGGCAGATGAGTCTAAAATGTCCATATACAGAGAGATAACTACATGGCAGAGAAGTGCAACATTTCCATATACAGAGTTCTAGGTACATGGAATATGAGTCCAGTGTATCCATGAACAGAGTTAGCCACATGGCAGAATAGTGCAAAATTTCCAAATACAGAGTTCTAGCTACATGGCAGATGAGTCAAACATGTCCACATACTGAGAGCTAGCCACATGGCAGATGAATCCAAAATGTGTATATTTGGACGGTTAGCTACATGGCAGATAAGTCCAATATGCTCATACAGAGAGAGTTCGTTACATGGCTGATGAGTCCAACATGACCATATACAGAGAACTAGCTACATGGCAGACAAGTCCAATATCTTCATAAACAGAAAGCTACCTACCTGTACGTCAATCCAACATATCCATGTACAGAGAGCTAACTACATGGCAGACGAGTCCAAAATATCCATACACAGAGGGCTTGCTACATGGCAGAAAAGTGCATCATTTGCATATACAGAGTTCCAGCTATATATCACATGAGTCCAAAGTGTCCATATACTGAGAGCTAGCTTCATGACAGAGTAGTCCAAATTGTCCATATACAGAATACTACCGAAATGGCAGATGAGACCACATGTCCATATACTGAGTGTTAACTACATGGCAGATGAGTCCAACATCTGTATATATAGAGGACTAGCTACAAGGCAGATGAGTCCATCATGTTCATACAGAGAGAGCTGGCTACATGGCTGATGTGTCCAACATGTCCATATTCTGAGAGCTAGCTACATGGCAGTCAAGTCCAATATGTTCATATACAGAGAGCCACCTACACAGCGGATTAGTCCAACATATCCGTGTACAGAGAGCTTGCTAAATGACAGATGAATCCACAATGCACATAAATAGAGAGATAGCTACATGGCAGAGTAGTGCAATATTTCCATATACTGAGTTCTAGCTACATGGCAAATGAGTCCATCGTGTCCATATACTGTGTGTTAGCTACATGACAGAGTAGTGCAACTTTTTCATATACATGTTGTAACTCCATGGCAGGTGAGTCCATATACTGAGAGTTAGCTATATGGCAAAGTAGTCCAACATATCCTTATACAGAGTTTTAGCTACATGGCAGATGAGTCCAACGTGTCCATATATAGAGAGCTAGCAACATTGCAGAGTAGTGCAACATTTCCATATACAGAGTTACAGCTACATGACAGATGAGTCCAAAGTGTCCATATACTGAGAGCTAGCTGCGTGACCAAGTAGTCCATCATGTCCATATACAGAATTCTAGCTACATGGTAGATGAGTCCAACATGTCCAAATACTGAGAGTTAGCTATATGGCAGAGTAGTCCAACATGTCCACATAAAGAGTACTAGGTACATGGCTGATGAGTCCAACATGTGCATATACTGAGAGTTAGCTACATGGCAGATGAGTCTAACGTGTATATTTACAGGGCTAACTAGAAGGCAGATGAGTCCAACATGTTCATATACAGAGAATTGGCTACATGGCTGATGAGTCCTTTATGTGCATATCCTGAAAGCTCTCTCTATGGCAGACAAGTCCTATATGTTCATATACAGACAGCTACATACATGCAGATCAGTCCAACATATCCATGTGCAGAGAAATAGCTACAGGGCACACGAGTCCAAAATGTACATATACAGATAGCGAACTACATGGCAGAGGAGTGCAGCATTTCCATATACCGACTTCTAGCTACATGGCAGATGAGTCCAATGTTTCCATATACAGAGAGCTTGGTACATGGCAGAGTAGTGCAACATTATCATATACAGGAATCTAGCTACATGGCATATTAGTCCACATGTACATTTACTGAGAGTTTTCTGCTTTTCAGATGAGTCCAACATGTGTATATTTAGAGGGCTAGCTACAAGGCAGATGAGTCCAACATGTTCATACACAGATTCCTACCTACATGGCAGGTCAGTCCAACATATCCATGCACAGAGAGTTAGCTACATGGCAGACAAGCCTAAAATGTCCATATACAGAGAGCTAGCTACATGGCATAGTAGTGCAACATTTCCATGTACCGAGTTCTAGCTATATAGCAGATGAGTCCAACGTGTCCATATACTGGGTGCTAGCTACATGACAGAGTGGTCCAACATGTCCATATATAGAGTACTAGCTACATGTCAGATTAGTCCAACATATCCACATACAGAGATTTAGCTATATGGCAGATGAATCCAACATCTGTCAAACATATCCATGCACAGAGAGCTAGCTTCATGGAAGACGAGTCCAAAATGTTCATATACAGAGAGCTAGCTTCATGGTAGATCAGTCCAACATTTCCATGCACAGGGAACTAGCTACATGGCAGACAAGTCCAAAATATCCACATACAGAGTTCTATCTACATGGCAGATGAGTCTAACTTGTCCATATACAGAGAGCTAGCTACATGGCAGAGTAGTCCAACATGTATATATACAGAGTACTAGCTACATGGCAGATGAGTAGAACTTGTCCATATAGTGAGAGTTATCTACATGTCAGATGAGTCCAACATGTGTATATATAGAGGACTAGTCACAAGGCAGATGAGTCCAACATGTTCGTACAGAGAGAGCTGGCTACATGGCTGATGAGTCCAACATGTGCATATACAGAGAACTAGCTACATGGCAGACAAATCCAATATGTTCATATACAGAGAGCTACCTAAATGGCAGATCAGTACAACATACCCATGCACAGAGAGCTATCTACATGTTAGACGAATATGAAATGTCCAAATACAGAGAGCTAGCTACATGGCAGATTAGTGCAATATTTCCATATACAGAGTTCTAGCTACATGGAAGATGAGTCCAACATGTCAATATACAGAGAGCTAACTGCATGGCATAGTAGTCCAATGTGTCTATATACAGAGAAGTAGCTATATGGCACATGGGTCCAATATGTCCATATGCTGAGCGTTAGCTACATGGCAGATGTGTCCAAAATGTCTATATACACAGCACTAGCTACATGGCAGAGTAGTGCAACATTTCCATTACTGGGTTATAGATACACGGTAGATGAGTCCAACATGTCCATAAAATGAGAGCAAGCTATATGGCTGAGCAATCCAACATTTCCATATATAGTCTACTAGCTACATGGCAGATTAGTAGAATATGTACATATACAGGGTAATAGCTACATGGCAGATGGGTACAACATGCTCACATAGTGATAGTTAGTTACATGGCAGATGAGTCCAACACATGTATATATAAAGGAATAACTACAGGGAAGATGAGTCCAACATGTTCATACAGAGAGAGCTGGCTACATGGCAGATAAGACCAAAATGACCACATACAGAGAGCTAGCTACATGGCAGAGTAGTGCAACTTTTCCATATACAGGGTTTTAGTTGCATGGCAGATGAGTCCTACGTGTCCATATAATGAGAGCAAGCTACATGGAAGAGTAGTCCAACACTTCCACATACAGAGAACTAGCTACATGGCAGATGAGTCCATCGTGCCCATATACTGAGAGTTAGCTACATGGCAGATGAGTCCAACATGTCCATATACTGAGAGTTAGCTTCATGACAGATAAGTCCAACATGTGTATATATAGCGGACAAGCTCTAGGCAGATGAGTCCAAAGTGTTCATATAGAGAGAGCTGGCTACATGGCTGATGAGCCCAACATGTCCATATACATAGAGCTGGGTCCATGGCAGACAAGTCCAAAATGTCTGGATACAGAGAACTAGCTACATGGCATTTGAGTACAAAATGTCTATAGAAAGAGTTCTTGTAACATGGCAGATGAGTCCAACATGTCCATATACTGATAGCAAACTATATGGCAAAGTAGTCCAACATTTCCTTATACAGAGTACTAACTACATGGAAGATGAGGCCAACGTGTCCATATACTGAGAGATAGCTAAATGGCAGATGAGTCCAACATGTCCATATACTGAGAGTTAGCTACGTGGCAGATGAGTCCAACATGTGTATATATAGAGGACTAGCTTTACACATATGAGTCCAAAGATAGCTAGCTACATGGATGATGAAGCCAACCTGCCAATGTACAGAGAGCTAGCTACATGGAATACAAGTCCATTATGTTCATATACAGGGAGCTACCTACATGGCAGAGTATTCCAACATATCCATGCACAGAGCGATAGCTACATGGCAGATCAGTCCAAAATGTCATATACAGAGAGCTAGCAGCATGGCAGAGTAGTGCATCATTTCCATATACAGAGTTCTAGTTTCATGTCATATGAGTCCTACGTTACATGTAATGATAGCTAGCTACATGGCCGAGTAATCCAACATGTCCCATATACAGAGTACTAGCTGCATGACAGATGAGTCCAACGTGTCAATATTCTGAGAGCTAGCTATATGGCAGAGTAGTTTAACATGTCCATATACAGAGTACTAGCTACATGGCAGATAAATCCAACATGTCCTTATACTGAGAGTTAGCTTAATGGCAGAGTAGTCCAACATGTCCTTTTACAGAGTAGTAGCTACATGCCAGATGAGTCCAACATGTCCATATACTGAGAGTAAGCTACATTGTAGATGAGTCCAACATGTATATATAGAAGACTAGCTACAAGGCAGATGAGTCAAACATGTTCATACAGAGAGAGGTGGCTACATGGCAGACAAGTCCCATATGTTCATATACAGGGAGCTTGCTATATGGCAGAGCATTGTCACATTTCCATATTCAGAGATCTAGCTTCATGGCAGATGAGTCCAAGTTGTCCATAACCTGAGAGCTAGCTATATGGCAGAGTAGTCCAACATGTCCACATACAGAGTACTTGCCACATGACAGATACATCCAACATGTCTATATACTGAGAGTTAGCTATATGGCAGATGAGTCCAACAAGTGTATATATAGAGGACTAGCTACAAGGCAGATGACTCCAACATGTTCATACAGAGGGTGATGGCTACATATCTGATGAGTCCAAAATGTCCATATACAGAGAGCTACCTACATGGCAGACAAGTCCTATATGTTCATATACAGAGAGCTACGTAAAGGGCAGATCAGTCGAACAT
>NW_006408926.1:137655-142465 GCF_000296735.1 Chrysochloris asiatica
ATGGCAGAGTAGTGCAACATTTCCATATACAGAGTTCTAGCTACATGGCAGATGAGTCCAACATGTCCATATACTGAGAGCTAGCTACATGGCACAGTTTAAAAATATGTCAATATACAGAGTACTAATTACATGGCAGATGAGTCCAAAATGTACATGTATAGAGAATTGGCTACATGGCAGAGAATTGCAACATTTCCATATAAAGGGTTCTAGCTACATTGCAGATGAGTCCAACAAGTCTATATACTGAGAGCTAGCTACATGGCAGAGTAGTGCATCATTTCCATAAACAGAGTTCTAGCTGTATGCAGATGAGTCCAACGTGTCCATATGCTGAAAGCTAGCTTCATGGCAGATAAGTCCAATATGTTCATATACAGAGAGCTATCTACATGCCTGATTAGGCCAACATATCCATGCACAGAGATCTAGCTACATGGAAGACGAGTCCAAAATGTTCTTATACAGAGAGCTAGCTACATGGCAGAGTAGTGCAACATGTCCATATCCATAGTATTAGGTACATGGCAGAGAAGTCCAACATGTCCATATACTGACAGTTAGCTGCATGGCAGATGAGTCCAACATGTATATATTTAGAGGGTTAGCTACATGGCAGACAATTCCAATATCTTCATAAACAAAGAGCTAACAGCATGGCAAATCAGTCCAACATATCCATGCACAGTGAGCTGGCTACATGGCAAATTACTCGAAAATGTCCATATACAGAGATACCTAAATGACAGAGCAGTGCAAAATTTCCATACACAGAGTACTAGCTACATGGCATAAGAGTCCAAAATGTCCACATACAAAGAGGTAGGTACATGGCAGAGTAGTGCAACATTTCTATATACAGAGTTCTAGCTACATGGCAGATGAGTGCAACTTGTCCATGTACTGAGAGTTAGCTACAGGTTAGATGAGTCCAACATGTGTATATTTACAGGGCTCACAACAAGACAGATGAGTTCAACATGTTTATACACAGAGAGCTGCCTACATGACTGATGAGTCCAACATGTCCATATACAGAGAGCTAGCAACATGGCAGACAAGTCCAATATGTTCGTATCCAGAGAGCAAAATACATGGCAGATCAGTCCAACAGATCCATGTACAGATAGTTTTCTACATGGCAGTCGATTCCAAAATTTCCATATACAGAGAAGTAGCTACATGGTAGAGTGTTGCAATATTTCCATGTACAGGGTTCTAGGTACTTGGCAGATGAGTACAACGTTTCCATATACTGTGTCCATATATAGCGAGTTAGCTACATGGCAGAGTAATGTAACATTTCCATATACTGAGTTCTAGCTATATGGCTGATGAGTCCAACATGAGTATATATAGAGGATTAGTTATAAGGCAGATGAGTCCAACATGTTCATATACAGAGAGCTGGCTACATGACTGATGAGTCATACATGTCCGTATAATGAAAGTTTACTACGTAACAGACAAGTTTAATATGTTCATATGCAGATTGCTACCTACTTGGCAAATCATTCCTACATATCCATGTACAGAGAGCTAGCTACATGGCAGACGAGTCCAAAATGTCCATATACAGAGAGCTAGCAACATGGTAGAGTAGTGTAACATTTCCATATAGAGAATTCTAGCTACATGGCAGATGAGATCAACGTTCCCGTATACAGAGAACTAACTACAATGCAGAGTAGTGCAACATTTCCATATACAGAGTTCTAGCTACTTGGCAAATGAGTCCAACATGTCCAGATACTGAGAGCTAGCTACATGGCAAAGTAGTGCAAAATATCCATATACAGAGTTCTAGCTACATGGCAGATGCGTCCGGGTCCATATACAGAGAGCTTGCAACATGGCAGAGTAGTGCAACATTTGCATATACAGAGTTCTAGCTACATGACAGATGAGTCCAGCGTGTCCATATACTGGGAGCTAGATACATAGCAGAGTAGTCCAACATGTCCATATACAGAGTTGTAGCTACATGGCAGAGTAGTCCAACATGTTCATATACTGAGAGTTAGCTTCATGACAGATGAGTCCGACATGTGTATATTTAGAGGGCTAGCTACAAAGCAGATGAGTCCAACATGTTCATACACAGAGAGCTGGGTTCATGGCAGATGAGTCCAATATGTTCATATACTGTGAGTTAACTACGTGGCAGATGAGTCCAACATATAAATATTTTGAGGGCTAACTACATGGCTGACAAGTCCAATATCTTCATATACAGAGAGTTAACTACATAGCAGATCAGTCCATCATATCCATATACGGAGTGCTAGCTACATGGCAGACTTGTACACTATGTACATGTGCAGAGAACTAGCTACATGGCAGAGTAGTGCAACATTTCCATATACAGAGTTCTAGCTACATGGCAGATTAGTCCAATTTGTCCATATTCTGAGAGCTACCTAAATGGCAGAGCAGTCCAAAATGTCCATATACAAGTACTAGCTCCATGGCAGATGAGATCAACGTGTCCATATACAGAGAGCTAGCTACAATGCAGATTTGTGCAGCATTTCCATATACAGAGTTTGAGCTACATGGCAGATGAGTCCAACGTGTGCATATTCTGACAGCTAGCTACATCACAGAGTAGTACTACATGTCCATATACGGAGTTCTAGCTACTTGGCAGATGAGTCCTACGTGTATGTATACTGAGAGTTAGCTTCATGCAAGATGAGTCCAAGATGCTTATATTTAGAGGGCTGACTACAAGGCAGATGAGTCCAACTTGTTCATACACAGAGAACTGGGTACATGGAAGAAGAGTCCAACATGTCCATATACTGAGAGTTAGCTACTTGGCAGATGAGTCCAACATATGAATATTTAGAGGGCTAGCTACATGGCAGAAAAGTCCAATATCTTCATATACAGAGAGCTAACTATATAGCAGATCAGTCCCTCATACCCTTGTACAGAGTGCTAGCTACATAGCAGATGAGTACAAAACGTTCATATAAAGAGAGCTAGCTACATCGCAGAGTAGTGCAGCATTTCCATATACAAAGTTCTATCTACTTGGTAGATGAGTCCAACATGTGCATATACAGACATCGAGCTACATGGCAGAGGAGTGCAACATATCCATATATGGAGTTCTAGATCCATGGCAGATGAGTCCAATATGTGTATATTTAGAGGGCTAGCTACAAGGCAGATGAGACCAACTTGTTCATACACAAGGAGCTGGCTACATGGCAGATGAGTCCAATATCTTCACATACAGAGAGCTACCTAAATGGCAGATTAGTCCAACATATCCATGCACAGAGAGCTAGCAACATGAAGAGCAGTGCAACATTTCCATATACAAAGTTTTAGATACATGGCAGATGAGTCCAACATGTCCATATACTGAGAGTTAGCTACATGGCAGAGTAATCCAACATGTCCATATACAGAGTACTACCTACATGGCAGATGAGTCCAACATGTGTATACATAGAGGACTAGCTACAAGGCATGTGAGTCCAACATTCTCATACAGAGAGAGCACGTTACATGACTGATGAGTAAAACATGTCCATATACTGAGAACTAGCTACATGGCAGACAAGTCCAATATGTTCATAAACAGAGAGCTACCTACATGGCAGATCAGTTCAACATATTCATGCACAGAGAGCTTGGTACATAGCAGACGAATCCAAAATGTCCATATACAGAGAGCTAGCTCCATGGCAGAGTAGTCCAAAATGTCTATATACAGTGTACTAGCTACATGGCAGAGTAGTACAACATTTCCATATACAGAGTTCTAGTTACATGGCAAATGAGTCCAACATGTTCATATATAGAGAGCTATCTCCATGGCACAGTAGTCCAACATGTCCATATACAGAGTACTAAATGCATGGAAGAGTAGTGCAACATTTCCATATACAGCGTTCTAGTTACATGGCAGATGAGTCCAAAATGTCCATATACTTAGCGTTAGATACATGGCAGATGATTCCAACATGTTTATATTTAGAGGGCTAGCTACAAGTCAGATGAGTACAAAATGTTCATACACAGATAGCTGGCTGCATCACTGATGAGTCCACCATGTCCATATTCAGAAAAGTCCAATATGTTCATATACAAAGAGCTACCTACATGGCAGAGCAGTTCAACATATCCATGCACTGAGAGCTTGCTACATGGCAGACAAATTCAAAGTGACCATATATGGAGAGCTAGCTAGGTGGCAGAGTAGTGCAACATTTCCATATACAGAGTACTAGCTACATGGCTATATAATGAGAGATAGCTATATGGCAGACAAGTCCAGTATGTTCATAAACAGAGAGCTACCTACATGGAAGATCAGTGCAACATGTCCATGTACAGAGAGCTAGACACATGGCAGATGACTCCAAAATGTCCACATAAAAAGAGCTAGCTAGCTACATGGCAAAGTATTGCAACATTTCCATATACAGAGTTCTAGCTACATGGCAGATGAATACAACATGTCCATATACTGAGAGCTAGCTTCTTAGCAGAATAGTCAAATATGTCAATATACAGTGTTCTAACTACATGGTAGATAAGTACCACATGTTCATACACAGAGTGCTGGCTACATGGAAGATGAGTCAAACATGTTCATATACTGTGAGTTAGCTATATGGCAGATCAATCCAACATATCCATGTAGAGAGCTAGCTACATGGCAGACGAGTCTAATATGTCCATATACAGAGAGATAGCTTCATGGCAGAGTAGTGCAACATTTCCATAAACAGAGTTCTAGCTACATGGCAGATGAGTCCAACATGTGTATATATAGAGGACTACCTAC
>NW_006408926.1:142570-143179 GCF_000296735.1 Chrysochloris asiatica
ACAGAGATCTAGCTACATGGCTGACGATTCCAAAATGTCCATATACAGAGCTAGCTACATTGCAGAGCAGTGCAACATTTCCATATTCAGAGTTCTAGCTACATGGCAGATGACACCAATGTTACATACACTGAGAGCTAGCAACATGGCAGTGTAGTCCAACATGTCCATATATACAGGGTACTAGCTACAAGGCAGGTGAGTCCAACATTCACATACAAAGAGAGCAGGCTACATGGTTGATAAGCCCAACATGTCCATATACAGAGATATAGCTACATGGCAGACAAGTCCAATATGTTCATATACAGAGAACTACCTACATGACAGATCTGTCCAACATATCCATGCACAGAGAGCTAGCAACATGGCAGGTGAGTCCAAAATATCCATATACAGAGAACTAGCTACATGTTAGAGTACTGCAACATTTCCATTTACAGAGTACTAGCTACATGGTAGATAAGTCCAACATGTCCATATACTGAGAATTAGCTACATGGCAGATGAGTCCAACATGTCCATATACTGAAAGTTAACTACATGACAGGTGAGTCCAACATGTACATATACTTGGAGTTAACTACATGGCAGATGAGACCAACATGT
>NW_006408926.1:143609-152226 GCF_000296735.1 Chrysochloris asiatica
TACATGGCACACAAGTCCAATATGTTCTTATACAGAGAGCTACCTACATGACAGATCAGTACAACATATTCATGTACAGAGAGCTAGCTACATGGCAGAAGACTCCATAATATCCATTTACAGAGAGCTAGCTACATGGCAGAATAGTGCAACATTTCTATATAGAGTTCTGACTACATGGCAGATGAGTGTAAGGTGTCCATATACAGAGAGCTAGGTACATGGTAGAGTAGTCCATCATGTACATATATAGAGTACTAGCAATATGTCAGAGTAGTCCAACATGTGCAGATACAGAGTTCTTGCTACATGGCAGATGAATCCATCATGTCCATATACTGAGAGCTAACTATATGTCAGGGTGGTTCAACATTTCCAAATGAAGAATACTAGCTACATGGCAGATGAGTCCAACATGCCCATATGCTGAGAGTAAGCTACATGGCAGAGGAGTCCAACATGTATATATATAATGGACTAGCTACAAAGCAGATGAGTCAAACATATTCCTACAGAGAAAGCTGGCTACATGGATGATGAGTCCAAAATGTCCATATACTGAGAGCTAGCTACATGGCAGAGTAGTGCAGCTTTTCAATATATAGATTTCCAGCTACCTTACAGATGTGTGGAATGTGTCCATATACTGAGAGATAGCTACATTGCACAGTAGTCCTACATGTCCATATAAAGAGTACTAGCTACATGGTAGATGAGTCCAACGTGTCCATATACTGAGAGTTAGCTACATGGCACATGAGTCCAACATGTGTATATATAGAGGACTAGCTACAAGGCAGATGAAATCAACATGTTCATACAGACAGAGCTGGCTACATGGCTCATGAGTACAACATGTCCATATACAGAGAGTTAGCTAAATTGCAGACAAGTCCAATATGGTCATATACAGCTGCCTACTTGGCAAATCAGTCCAACACATCCATGCACAGAGAGCTAGCTAAATGGCAGATGAGTCCATAATGTCCATATACAGAGAGATAGATACATGGAAGAGTAGGACAACATTTCTATATACATATTTCTAGATACATGTCAGAAGTGTGCAACATGCCCATATACTGAGATTTACCTACAAGTCAGATTAGTCCAAATATCTATATACAGAGTACAAGCTACATGGCAGATAAGTCCAACGTGTCCATACTCAGAGAGCTAGCTACAGGGCAGACGAGTCCAATATGTTCATATACAGAGAGATCGCTACATGGCAGAGTAGTCCAACATGTCCATATACAGAGTACTAGCTACATGACAGATGGAGACAACATGTGTATATATAAAGGATTAGCTACAAAGCAGGTGAGTCCAAAATATTCATACAGAGAGTGCTGGCTACATGGCTGATGATCCCAACATGACCATATACAGAGATATATCTTCGTGGCAGACAAGTCCAATATGTTCATGTATAGAGAGCTAACTACATGACAGATCTGTTCAACATACCATGCACAGAGAGACGAGTGCTGGCTACATGGCTGATGAGCCCAACATGACCATATACAGAGATATATCTTCATGGCAGACGAGTCCAAAATGTCCATATACAGAGAACTAGCTACTTGTTAGAGAACAGCAACATTTCCATTTACAGAGTACTATCTACATGACAGTTGATTCTAACATGCGTATGTATAGAGGACTAGCTACAAAGTATATGAGTCCAACATATTCATATAGAGAGTGCTGGCTACATGGCTGATGCGTTCAACATGCCCTTATACAGAGATATAGCGACTTGGCATACTAGTTCAATATGTCGATATATAGAGAGCTAGCTACATGGCAGAGTAGTGTAACATTTGCATTTACAGAGCTCTAGGTGTATGGCAGATGAGTTCAACGTGTCCATATACTGAGAGCTAGCTACATGGCAGAATAGTACAACATTTCCATTTACAGAGTAGTAGCTACATGGCAGAGGAATCCAACGTATCCTTATACTGAGAGCTAGCTACATGGCAGAGTAGTTCAACATGTACATATACATAGTACTAGCTACATGGCAGATGAGTTCAACATGTTCACATACTGTGAGTTAGCTACATGGCAGATGACTCCAAAATGTCAATATACAGAGTTCTTGCTACATGACAGAAGACTCCAACATTTCCATATACTGAAAGTTAGTTACATGGAAGAGTAGTCCAAATTGTCCATATACAGAGTTCTAGAAACATGGCAGATGAGTCCAACATGTCCATGTACTGAGATCTAGCTAAATCGAAGAGTAGTCCAACATGTCCATATACAGAGTACTAGCTAAATGGCAAATGAGTCCAACATGTCCATAAACTGAGAGTTAGTTACATGGCAGATGAGTTCAACACACACACACACTCACACTCACACACACACACACACACACACACACACACACATATATATATGACAATCTACAAGGCAGATGTGTACAACACGTTCATACACAGAGAGCTAGCTATATGTCTGGTGTGTCCAACATGTCCATATACAGAGAGCTAGCTACATGGCAGACAAGTCCAATATGCTCATATACAGAGAACTACCTATATGGCAGATCAGTCCAACATATCCATGCACAGAGAGTTGGCTGTCAGAAGTCAGCTCCGACACTCTTATATGGGCGTCCTGGAGGGAGATATGACGTCAGCGAAGAATGAAGCTCACAGGATCGATGGGTCTTGTTAAATGGTGAATCTTCTCCTCTCACACTTTATTATTCCTCTCACCATTTACATTATATTTCTCCTCTTTTTTCCTTCACATTTTATTTCACCTCTTTCCTCTACATTTTATTTCTCCTCATGCCTATTTCAGATTCTCAAGCAGCTTTTATACTACTCTATACCATCAATCTATTAATCATTCTTTTCAAAGTAGTGGTCTAAAACATACATATTAATCATTTCAATATAGAGCATCAAGAATATAAAAATTTTCCTTGGACCCCTTTACATAGTTAGATAATATCTGATTTCTGTAAGCAAACCTCATTGCTCTAAAAATGTCACGTTAACCTTAAAACACAATTCTAAATCTTAACTCCTTTTTCTGCCTTCACCTATTATTTTCTATAGATTAATTAATCATAACATGTACCTAGACATTATTTGCTATGGTAACTGACAACACAATTGTTTCTCATGATTGATTAAACAAGAAATACAAGAAGCATAAAAAAGTTTTGTAGCCAAGAAAAAACAGAACAACTTCCTTATACCAAAAACTTCTCTATACAAAACATCTAGTTAAATTTCTGCTTATGATCTAATACTATTCCCTTAGCCCTCAATTGCATTTTTGCTAATTTTCTAAAGGTCTTAATGCCCCTGACCGAAACTACACAGAATGTTTAATGTAATCTTGAACTTGAGCTGGCAAAAACTTTACCTAGTTTTTCCTAGTGGTGAAAATTATTGTTAGTGTGAGAAGCATTCTTTAGGACTACGCATGATTTAATATGGTGTGAATGTGCAAGTTTTAAATCTCTAATATATTTCTTACTAAGATTCTACTGAAAATTGTTATTATAAAATCAAGAAAATTAAAATTAAGCTGATTAAAACAAAGAGATAGAGACAGCAGCATCCCCACATGAGATCTCTCCTGGGTCCCAGGCTACAAAGGGGGGACCCATTGTGGCCCTACTTAACAATGAGCCCTTCATGTTTAGGGTCCTCTGCATGGCTGGCACCAGCTAGCTAAATGCCAGAGTAGTGCAGCATTTCCATATACAGATTTCTAGCTATATTGGAGATGAGTCCAACGTGTCCATATACTGAGAGTTAACTACATGGAAGAGTATTCCAACATGTCCAGATATATAGTATTAGCAAATGGCAGATGAGATCAACCTGTCATATACAGAGAGTTAGCTATATTGCAGATGGCTCCATCTTGTTTATATATTAGAGGACTAGCTACAAGGTAGATTAGTCCAACATGTTCACCCAAAGAGAGATGGCTACATGGCTGTTGAGTCCAACATATCCATGTACAGAGAGCTAACTACAGGGAAGACAAGTCTAATATGTTCATATATAGGGAGCTACCTACATGGCAGATCAGTCCAACATATCCATGCACTGAGAGCTAGCTACATGACCGATGAGTCCAAAATGTCTATGTACAGAGAGTTAGCTACATGGCAGATGAGCCCAATGTGTCCATATACTGAGAGTTACCTACATGGCCTGTGAGTCCAACATGTGTATATATGAGGACTAGCTACAAGTCAGATGAGTCCAACATGTTCATACAGAGAGAGATGGATACACGGATGATGAGTCCAACATATCCATGTACAGAGACCTAGCTACATAGAAGATGAGCCCCACATGTCTATATATAGAGGACTAACTTCATTATGAGTCCATACACAGAGTCCCTACACAGAGATCTGGCTACATGGCAGATGAATCCAAAATGTCCATATACAGAGAGATAGCTACATTGCAGACAAGTCGAATATGTTCATATATAGAGTGCTACCAACATGGCAGATCAGTCCAACATATCCATGTACAGAGAACTAGCTACATGGCAGAAGAGTCCAAAATATCCATATACAGAGAGCTAGTGCAACATATCCATTTACATAGTTCTAGCTTCATGTATATGAGTCCAACATGACCATATACTGAGAGCTAGCTACATGGCAGATTAGTCCAACATGCCCATATAGAGTACTAGCTACATGGCAGATGAGTCCAACATGTCCATATGCTGAGAGTTAGCTACATAGCAGAGGAGTCCATCATGTGCATATAGAGAGGAATAGCTACAACAAAGATGAGTCCAACATGTTCATACAGAGAGAGCTGTCTACAGGCCAGACAAGTCCAATACATTCATATACAGAGCTACCTACATGGCAGATCAGTCCAACATATCCATGCTCAGAGAGCTAGCTACATGGCAGAGGAGTCCATAATATCCATATACATAGAAGTAGCTACATGGCAGACGAGTGCAACATTTCCATATACAGAGTTCTAGCTACATGGCAGATGAGTCCAACATGTCCATATACAGAGAGCTAGCTACATGGTAGATGAGTTCAACATGTACAAATACAGAGTATTAGCTACGTGGCAGATGGTTCCAACATGTGTATATATAGAGGACTAGCTAAAAGCATATGAGTCCAAAATATACGTACAGAGAGTGCTGGCTACATGGCTGATGAGTCCAACATGTCCATATACAGAGATATAGCTCCTTGGCAGAAAAGTCCAATATGTTCATATACAGAGAGCTACCCACATGACAGATCAGTCCAAAATATCCATGCACAGAGAGCTAGCTATATGGCAGATGAATCCAAAATGTCTATATACAGAAAGCAAGCTACATGTTAGAGTAGTACAACAATTCTTTTTAGAGTACTAGCTACATGGCAAATGAGTCCAACGTGTCCATATACAGACTAATAGCCACATGGCAAATGAGGACAACATGTGTATATATAGAGGACTAGCTACAAAGCAGATGAGTCCAACGTATTCATACAGAGTGACCTGGCTTCATCGCTGATTAGCCTAACATGTCCATATATAGAGATATAGCTACATGGCAGACAAGTCCAATATGTTCATGTACAGAGAGCTAACTACATGGCAGATGAGTCCAACATATCAATGAACTGAGAATTAGCTACATGGCAGATGAGTCCAACATGTCCATATACTGAGTGTTAACTACATGGCAGATTAGTCCATCATGTCCTTTAACTGAGAGTTAGCTACATGACAGATGAGTCCAACATGTTTATATATAGAGGACTAGGTACATGGCAGATGAGTCTAACGTGTTCATACAGAGAGAATTTGCTACATGGCTGATTAGTTCAACATGTCCATATACAGAGAGCTAGCTATATGACATACAAGTCCAATATGTTCATATACAGAGAACTAACTGAGTGGCAGATCAATCCAACATATCCATGCACAGAGAGCTAGCTACATGACCGAAGAGTCCAAAATGTCCATATACAGCAAGCTAGCTACAAGGCAGATGAGTCCAATGTTTCCAAATACAGGGAGGTAGCTAAATGGCAGAGTAGTCCAACATGTCCATATACAGAGTACTAGCTACGTGGCAAATGATTGCAACATGTCCATACATTGAGAGTTAAATAATTGGCAGATGAGTCCAACATGTGTATATATAGAGGGCTAGCTACAAGGCAGATGATTCAAACAAGTTCATACAGAGAGAGCTGGTTACATGGCTGATGAGTCCAACATGTCCACATACAGAGAGCTAGCTACATTTCAGACAAGTCCAATATGTTAATATACAGAGAGCTACCTAAATGGCAGATCAGTCCAATATATCCATGCCCAGAGAACTAGCTACATGGAAGATGAATACAAAATGTCCATATACAGAGAGCAAGCTAAATGGCAGAGTAGGCAACATTTCCATATACAGAGTTCTAACTTCATCGCAGAAGAGTCCAACATGTCCATATACTGAGAGCTAGCTACATGGCAGAGTACTCTAACATGTCCCTATACAGATTACTAGCTACATGGCAGATCAAATCAACATGTCAATATAATGAGAGTAAGCTACATGGCAGAGGAGTCCAACATGTGTATATATAAATGATTAACTACACGGCAGATAGTCCAATATGTTTATACAGAGAGAGCTGGCTACAGGGGTGATGAGTCCAACATGTCCATACACAGAGAGCTAGCTACATGGCAGACAATTCCAATATGTTCATATACACAGAGCTACCTACATGGCAGATCTGTCCATCATATCCATGCAAAGAGAGCTAGCTACATGGCAGGCGAGTCCAAAATGTCTATATACTGAGAGCTAGCTACATGTTAGAGTAGTGCAACATTTCCATTTAGAGCACTAGTTACATGACAGATGAGTCCAACATGTCCATGTACTGAGAAATAGCTACATGGCAGAGGAGTCCAACATGTCCATATACTGAGAGTTAACTACATGGAAAATGAGTCCATCATGTCCATGTACTGAGAGTTAGCTGCATGACAGATGAGTACAACATGCTTATATATAGAAGATTAGCTACATAGGAGATAAGTTCAACGTGTTCACACACAGAGAGCTTGCTACATGGCTGATGAGTCCAACATGTCCATATACAGAGAGCTAGCTATATGACAGAAAAGTCTAATATGTTTATCTACAGAGAGCTACCTACATGGCAGATCAGTCCAAAATATCCTTGCAGAGAGAGCTAGCTACATGGCAGACAAGTCCAAAATGTCAATATACAGAGAACTAGCTACATGGCAGAGTAGTGCATCATTTCCATTTACAGAGTTCTAGCTATATGTCAGATGAGTCCAACGTGTGCATATAATGAGAGCTAGCTACATGGTAGAGTTGTCCAACATTCCCATGTACAGAGTAGTAACTACATGGCAGATGAGTCCAATATGTCCATATACTGAGAGTTAGCTAAATGTTGCTACATGGCAGATGAGTCCAACTTGTGTATATATAGAGGACTAGCTACAAGACAGATGAGTCCAACATGTTCATAGAGAGAGAGCTTGCTACATGGCTGATGAGTCCAATATGTTCGTATTCAGAGAGCTAGCTTCATGTCAGCCGAGTCCAAAATACCCAAATACAGAGAGCTAGCTAAATAGTAGAGTTGTCCAACATGTCCATATACAGAGTACTAGCTCCATGGCTTAGTAGTCCAACATGCGCATATACAGAGAATGAGCTACATGGCAGACAAGTCCAATATGTTCATTTACAGTGAGCTCCCTACATGGCAGATCAGTTAAACATATCCATGCGCAGAGAGCTAAGTACATGGCAAACGGGTCCAATATGTCCACATACAGAGAGCTACCTTCATGGCAGAGTAGTGCAACATGTCCATATAGAGTTCTCGCTACATGGCAGATGAGTCCAAAGTGTCCATATACTGAGAGCTAACTCAAGGCAGAGTAATCTACCAAGTCCATATATAGAGTACTAGCTACATGGCAGATGAGTTCAACATGTCCATATACTGAGTTAGCTACATGGCAAATGAGTCGAACATGTGTATATACTGAGAGTTAGCTACATGGCAGTTGCGTCCAATATGTGTATATATAGAAGACAAGCTACAAGGCAGATGAGTCCAACGTGTTCATACAGAGAAACTGGCTACATGGCTTGTGAGTCCAACATGTCCATATGCAGAGAGGTAGCTACCTGGCAGACAAGTCCAGTATGTTCATATACAGAGAGCTACCTACTTGGCAGATTAGTCAAACATATCCATGTACAGAGAGTTAGCTACATGGCAGACGAGTCCAAAATGTCAATATACAGAGAACTAGCTACATGGCAGAGTAGTGCACCATTTCCATTTACAGAGTTCTAGCTATATGTCATACGATTCCAACGTGTCCATATAATGAGAGCTAGCTATATGGTAGAGTGGTCCAACACTTCCATGTACAGAGTAGTAACTACATGGCAGATGAGTCCAACATGTCCATATACTGAGAATTAGCTAAATGTCAGATGATTCCAACATGTGTATATACTGAGACTTAGCTATATGGCAGATGTTTCTAACATGTATATATAGAGAGGACTACCTACAACA
>NW_006408926.1:153391-163990 GCF_000296735.1 Chrysochloris asiatica
TAAATGTCAGATGATTCCAACATGTGTATATACTGAGACTTAGCTATATGGCAGATGTTTCTAACATGTATATATAGAGAGGACTACCTACAACATAGATGAATCCAACATATTCATACAGAGAGAGCTGTCTAAATGGCTGATGAGTTCAACATGTTCATATACAGAGAGCAAGCTAATTGGCAGACATGACAAATATGATCATTTACAGAGAGCTACATACATGGCAGATCAGTCCAACATATCCATGCACAGAGAGCTACCATCATGGCAGATGAGTCCAAAATGTCCATATTCATAGAGCTAGCTTCATGGCAGATGAGTTCAACATGTCCATATACTGTGAGTAAGCTACATCGTTGATGAGACCAACATGTGTATATATAGAGGACTAGCTACAACGCAGATGAGTGTAACATGTTCTTAGAGAGAGAGCTGGCTACATGGCTTATGAGTCCATCATGTCCATATGCAGTGAGTTAGCTACATGACAGACTAGTCCAATATGTTCATTTACAGGGAGCTACCTACATGGCAGATCAGTCCAACATATCCATGCACAGATAGCTAGCTTCATGGCAGATGAATCCAAAATGTCCATATACAGAGAGCTAGTTACATGGCAGAGTAGTGCAATATTTCCAATTATGGAATTTTAGTTACATAGCAGATGTGTCCAACTTGACTATATACTTTAATTTAGCTACATGGCAGATGAGTCTTACTTATCCATACACTGAGAGGTAGCTACATGGCAGATGAGTCCAACATGTGTATATATAGAGGACTATCTACAAGGCAGATGAGTCCAACATGTTCATACAGAGAGAGCTGGCTACATGGCTGATGAGTCCAACATGTCCATATACATAAAGCTAGCTACATATCAGACAAGCCCAATATGTTCATATACAGGGAGCTGCCTACATGGAGATCAGTCCAACACATCCATGCACAGAGAGCTAGCTTCATGGCTGATGAGTCCAAATTGTCCATATACAGAGAGCCAGCTACATGGCAGAGTAATCCCACATGTCCTTATACAGTGTACTAGCTACATGGCATATGAGGTCAACATGTGTATATATAGAGTACTATCTACAAGGCAGATGAGTCCAACATGTTCATACAGAGAGAGCTGGCTACATGGCTGATGAGTCCAACATGTCCATATACAGGAAGCTAGCTAGCTACATGGCAGACAACTCCAATATGTTAATATACAGAGAGCTACATACATGACAGATCAGTCCATCATATCCATGCACAGAGAGCTAGCTACATGGCAGATGAGTCCAAAATGTCCATATTCAGAGAGCTAGCTACAATGCAGAAAACTCCAAATTTTTCATATAAAGTGAGCTAACTACTTGACAAATCAGTCGAAAATGTCATTATACATAGAACTAGCTAAATGGCAGAGAAGTCCAATATTTCCATATAGAGAATACTAATTACATGGCAGATGAGTCCAACATGTCCATATACTGAGAATTACCTACATGGCAGATGAGTCCAACATGTCCATATTCAGAATATTAGCTACATGGCAGATGAGTCCAACATGTCCATATACTGAGAGTTAACTCCATGGCAGATGAGTCCAACATGTGTATATATAGAGGTCTAGCTACAAGGTAAATGAGTTCAACATGTTCATACAGAGCAACCTGGCTACATGGTTGATGATTACAACATGCCCATATACAGAGATCTAGCTACATGGCAGACAAGTCCAATATGTTCATTTACTGGGAGCTGCCTACCTGGCAGATCAGTGCAACACTTCCATGGACAGAGTGCTAGCTGCATGGCAGATGACTCCAAAATATCCATATATAGAGAGCTAACTACATTTCCATATACAGATTTCTCACTACATGGCAGATGAGTCCAACGTGCACGTATACTGAGAGCTAGCTACATGGCAGAGTAGTCCAACATGTACATATCCAGAGTACTAGCTACATGGCAGATGAGTTCAACATGTATATATATAGAGAGTACTATCTTCAAAGCATATGATTTCAACAAGTTCATACAGAGAGAGATGGCTATATGGTTGATAATTCTAACATGTACATGTACAGAAAGCTAGCTACATTGCAGACAAGTCCAATATGTTCATCTACAGTGAGCTACCTACATGACAGATCAGTCCAACATATCCATGCACAGAAAGCTAGCTACATGGCAGATGAGTCCAAAATGTCCATATACAGAGAGCTAGCTACATTGAAGAAAACTCCAATATTTTCATATACAGAGGGCTAAGGACATCACACATCAGTCCAAAATGTCAATATACAGAGAGTTAGCTAAATGGCAGAGCTGTGCAACATTTCCTTATACAGTGTTTTAGCTACATGGCAGATGAATCCAAAGTGTCCATGTAATGAAAGCAATCTACTTGGCAGAGTAGTCCAACATTTCCATACACAGAATCCTAGTTACATCGCAGATGATTCCAACATGTCCATATACTGATAGTTAGCTACATGGCTGGTGAGTCCAACATGTCCATATACTTAGAGTTAGCTACATGTTAGATGTGTCCAACATGTTTATATATAGAGCCCTAGAGACAAGGCATATGAGTCCAACATGTTCATATATAGAGAGCTAGCTACATGGCAGAAAAGTCCAATATGTTCATATACAGAGAGCTACCTACATAACAGATCAGTCCAACATATCCATACTCAGAGAGCTAGCTAAATGATAGACGAGTCCATAATATCCATATACAGAGAGGAGATTACATGGCAGAGTAGTGCAACATTTCCATATACAGATTTCTAGCTACATGGTAGATGAGTCCAATGTGTCCCTATACTGAGAACTAGCTGCATGGCAGAGTAGTCCAACATTTACATATACACAATACTAGCTACATGGCAGATGAGTCCAACATGTCCATATACTGAGGGTTAGCTACATGCATATGAGTGAAACATGTGTTTATATAGAGGACTAGCTACAAGGCAGATGAGTCCAACATGATCATACAGCGAGAGATGGCTACATGGCTGATGAGTCTAACATGTCCACGTACAGATAGCTAGCTATATGAAAAAGAAACCCCATATGTTCATATACAGATAACTACCTACATAGCAGATGAGTCTAACATGTCCATGCACTGAGAGCTAGCTACATGGACGATGAGTCCAAAATATCCATGTACAGAGAGGTAGCTACATGGCAGATGAGTCCAAAGTTCCCATAGACTGAGAGTTAGGTACATGGCAGATGTGTCCAACATGAGTATATTTAGAGGACTAGCTACCAGGTAGATGAGTCCAAAATGTTCATACAAAGAGAGCTGGCTACATAGCAGAGTACTCCAACTTGACCATAAACAGAGTACTAGGTACATGACAGATGAGTCCAACACGTTTATTTGTAGAGGAATAGCTACAAGGCAGATGTGTCCAACATGTTCAGAGAGAGAGAGAGCTGGCTACATAGCTCATGAGTCCAACATGTCCATATACAGAGACCGAACTACATGATTGATGAGTCCAAACATGTTCATATACAGAGAGCTAGCTACATGGCAGACATTTCCAATATGGTCATTTACAGAGAGTTACCTACATGGCAGATCACTCCAACATATCCATGCACAGAGAGTTATGTACATGGCAAACGAGTCCAAATGTCCATATACAGAGAGCTAGCTACATGGCAGATGACTCCAAACATGTTCATATACAGAGAGCTAGCTACATGACAGACATTTCCAATATGGTCATTTACAGAGAGCTACCTACCTGGCAGATCAGTCCATCATATACATGCACAGAGAGCTATGTACATGGCAAACGAGTCCAAAATGTTGCACTAGCTACATGGCAGAGTAGTGCAACAGATCCATATACAGAGTTTTAGCTTCATGGCAGATGTGTCAAACATTTCCATATACTGAGAGTTAGCTACATGGCACAGTAGTCCAACATGTCCATATAAAGATTAATTGCTACATGGCAGATGACTTCAACATATCCATGTACTAAGAGTTAGTTACATGGCAGATGAGTCCAACATGTGAATATATAGACGACTAGCTACAATGCAGATGAGTACAACATGTTCATACAGATAAAGCTGGCTACATGGCTGAGGAGTGCAACATGTCCAATAACAGAGAGCTAGCTACATGGTAGACAAGTCCAATATGATCATATACAGGCAGCTACCTTCAAGGCAGATCAGTCCAACATATCCATGCACAGAGAGCTAGCGACATGGCACAAGAGTCCAAAATGTCCAAATACAGAGAGACAGATGCAAGGCAGAGTAGTGCAACATTTCTATACACATATTTCTAGATACATAGCAGATGAGTCTAAAGTGCTCATATAATGAGAGCTGGCTACATGGCACAGCAGTTCAACATGTCCATATATGGAGTACTAGCTGCATGGCATATAAGTCCAATGTGTCCATGATCAGAGAGCTAGCTACATGGCAGAGTATTCCAACATATCCATATACAGAGTAGCAGCTACATGGCAGTTGAGTCCAACATGTTTATATAGAGAGGACTATCTACAACACAGATGAGTCCAACATGTTCACACAGAGAGAGCTGGCTACATGGCAGAGTATTCCAACATTTCCATATATGGAGTGTTAGCTACATGGCAGATGAGTCCAATATGTCCATATACTGAGAGTTAACTACATGACAGATGATTCCAACAAGTGTATATACTGAGACTTAGCTATATGGCAGATGAGTCCAACATGTGTATATATAGAGGGCTACCTACAACACAAATGAATCCAACATGTTCATACTGAGAGAGCTGACTATATGGCTGATGAGTTCAACATGTTCATATACAGAGAGCAAGCTAATTGTCAGACATGATAAATATAATCATTTACAGAGAGCTACATACATGGCAGATCAGTCCAACATATCCATGCACAGAGAGCTAGCTTCATGGCAGGTTAGTCCAAAATGTCCATATTCAGAGAGCTAGCAACATGGCAGAGTAGTACAACATTTCCATATACAGATTTCTCGCTACATGGCAGATAAGTCCAACATGTCCATATACTGAGAGCTAGCTACATGGCAGAGTAGTCCAACATGTCCATATATAGAGTACTAGCTACATGGTAGATGAGTTCAACATGTCCATATACTGTGAGTAAGCTACATGTTAGATGAAAGCAACCTGTGTATATGTAGAGGACTAGCTACAGCGCAGATGAGTCCAACATGTTCTTAGAGACAGAGTTGGCTACATTGCTCATGAGTTCAACATGTCCAGATGCAGAGAGCTAGCTACATGACAGACTAATCCAATATGTTCATTTACATGGAGCTACCTACATGGCAGATCAGTCCAACATATCCATGCACACAGAGATAGCTTCATGGCAGATGAGTACAAAATGTCCATATACAGAGAGCTAGCTACATGGAAGAGTAGTGCATCATTCCCATATACAGAGTTTTCGCTACATGGCAGATGATTCCAACGTGCAAATATACTGAGAGCCTGTTACATGGCAGAGTAGTCCAACATGTCCATAGACAGATTATTAACTACATGGCAGATGAGTTCTACATGTGTATATATAGAGGATTAGCTACAAGGCAGATGAGATCAACATGTTCATACAGAGAGAGCTAGTTACATGGCATATACAGAGAGCTAGCTACATGGCAGAGTAATGCAACATTTCCATATACAGAGTTTTAACTACATGGCAGATAAGTACAACATGTCCATATACTGAGAGCTAGATACATATTATATAAGTCCAATATGTTCATATACAGAGCGATACCTACATGAGAGATCAGTCCAACATATCCATGCACAGAGAGTTAGTTACATGTAAGACGAGTCCAAAATGCATATATATAGAGGACTAGAGACAAGTCAGATGAGATCAACATGTTCATACAGAGAAAGCTAGTTACAAGACAGACAAGTCCAACATGTCCATATGCAGAGAGCTAGCTACTTGGCAGACAAGTCCAATGTGTTCATATACAGAGAGCTACCTACATGGCAGATTAGTTCAACAAACCCATGCACAGAGAGCTAGCTACATGACAGATTAGTCCAAAATTTCCATATTTAGAGAGTTAGCTACATGGCAGAGCAGGGCTACATTTCCATATACAGAGTTCTAGCTTCATGGAGATGAGTCCAACGTGTCTATATACAGAGAGCTAGCTACATGGCAGAGTAGTCCAACATGTCCATATACAGCGTACTAGCTATATGGAAGATGGTTCCAACATGTGTATATATAGAGGACTAGCTACAAAGCAAATGAATCCAACATGCATATATAGAAGACTAGCTACAACACAGATGCGTCCAACATGTTCACACAGAGATTGCTGTCTACCTGGCAGAGTATTCCAACATTTCCATATACAGATTGTTAGCTACATGGGAGATGAGTCCAATGGGTCCATATATTCAGAGGTAACTACATGGCAGGTAAGTACAACATGTATATATAGAGAGGACTATCTACAAGGCAGGTTAGTCCAACTTGTTCATACACAGAGAGCTGGATACATGGCTGATGAGTCCAACATTTCTATATACATAGAGCGAGCTACAAGGCAGACAAGTCCAATATGTTCTTACACAGGGATCCAACTACATGGCAGATCAATCAAACGCATCCATTCACAGAGAGCTAGCTTCATGGCTGATGAATCAAAAATGTCCATATACAGAGAGCTAGGTACATGGCAGAGTAGTGCATCATTTCCTTATACAGAGTTTTCGCTACATGGCAAATGAGTCCAACGTGTCCATATACTGAGAGCTAGGTACATGGCATAGTAGTCCAACATGTCCATAAACAGAGTACTAGCTACATGACAGATGAGTTCAACATGTTATTACAGAGAGAGATGGCTACATGGATGATGAGTCCAACATGTCCATGTACAGAGAAGTAGCTAAATGGAAGACAAGTTCAATATGTTCATATGCATGGAGCTACCTACATGACAGATCAGTCCAACATATCCATGCATTGAGAGGTAGCTACATGGCCTATAAGTGCAAAATGTCCATATTCAGAGAGCTAGCTACATGGCAGACAACTTCAATATTTTCATATATAGAGAGCTAACTACATGACACATCAGTCCAAAATGTCCATATACTGAGAGCTAGCTACATGGCAGAGTAGTCCAACATTACCATATACAGAATTCTAGCTACATGGCAGATGATTCCAACATTTCCATGCACTGAGAGGTAGCTACATGGCCGATGAGTCCAAAATGTCCATATACAGAGAGCTACCTACATGGCAAATGAATTCATCTTGTCTATATATAGAGGATTAGAAACAAAGCAGATGAGTCCAACATGTTCATCCAGAGAGAGCTGGCTACATGTCTGATGCGTCCAACATATCCATGGCAGACAAGTCCAAAAATTCATATACAGGGAGCTACCTAAATAACAGATCAGTCAAACACATCTATGCACAAAGAGCTAGCTTCATCGCAGATGTGTCCAAAATGTCCATATACAGAGAGCTAGATACATGGCAGAGTAGTCCAACATTTCCATATACAGAGTTGTCACTACATGGCAGTTGAGTCCAACATGTCCATATACTGAAACCTAGTTACATGACAGAGTAGACCAACATTTCCATATACACAGTATTAGCTACATGGCAGGTGAGTCCATTGTGTCCATATACTGAGACTTAGCTACATGGGAGATGAGTCCAACATGTGTATATATAGAGGACTACAAGGCAGATGAGTCCAACATGTCGATAAACAGATAGCAAGCTACATGGCAGACAAGTCCAATATGTTCATATACAGGGAGATAACTACATGGATGATCAATCAAACACATCCATGCACAGAGAGGTAGCTTCATGGCTGATGAGTCCAAAATGTCCATATACAGAGAGCTAGCTACATGGCAGAGTAGTGCAACATTTCCATATACAGAGTACTAGCTAAATGGCTGATGAGTTCAACATGCGTATATAGAGAGGACTAGCTACAAGGCAGATGAGTTCAACATGTTCATACAGAGAGAGATGTCTACATGGCTGATGAGTCTACCATGTTCATGTACAGAAAGCTAGCTACATGGTAGACAAGTCCAATATGTTCATATACAGAGAGCTACCCACATGACAGATCAGTCCAACATATCCATGCACAGAGAGCTAGCTACATGGCAGATGAGTCCAAAATGTCCATATACAGAGAGCTAGCTACATGGCAGAGTAGTCCGCCATTTCCATATACAGAATTCCAGCTACATTGCAGATGATTCCAACATGTCCATATACTGAGAGTTAGCTACATGTCAGGTGAGTCTAACATGTCCATATACTTAGAGTTATCTACATGGCAGAGGAGTCCAACATGGGTATATATAGAGGACTTGCTACAAAGCAGATGAGTCCAACATGTTCATCCAGAGAGAGCTGGCTACATGGCTGATGAGTTCAACATGTCCATACGCAGAGAGATAGCTAAATGGTAGACAAGTCCAATATGTTCATATACAGAGAGTTACCTACATGCAGATCAGTCCAACACATACATGCACAGAGAGATAGCTTCATGGCAGTTGAGTCTAAAATGTCCATATACCAAGAGCTAGCTGCATGGCAGAGTAGTGCAACATTTTCATAAACAGAGTTCTCTCTACATGGCAGATGAGTTCAACATGTCCATTTACTGAGAGTGAACTACATGGCAGATGAGTCCAACATGTGTATATTGAGAGGACTATCTACAAGGCAGAGGAGTCCTATATGTTCCTACTCAGAGAACTGGATACATGGCTGATGAGTCCAACATGTCCATGTACAGTGAGCTAGCTACATGGAAGACAAGTGCAATATGTTTATATACAGGAAGCTATCTACATGGCATATCAGTCCAACGTATCCAGGCAATGAGAGCTATCTACATGGCAGATGAGTAAAAAATGTCCATATACAGAGAGCTAGCTACAGAGCAGAGTAGTGCAACATTTCCATTGACAGAGTTTGAGCTACATGGCAGATGAGTCCAATGTGTCCATATCCTGAGAGCTAGCTTCATGGCAGGGTAATCTAACATGTCCATATATAGAGTACTAGCTACATTGCAGATGAGTCCTTCATGTCCATATACTGAGAGTTAGCTACATGGCAAATGAGTACAACATGTTTATATATATAAGACTAGCTACAAGGTAGATGAGTCCAACATGTTCATACAGAGAAACTGGCTACATGGCAGATGAGTAAAACATGTCCATATACTGAGAGCTGGCTACATGGCAGAGTAGTCCAACCTGTCCATATACAGAGTACTAGCTACATAGCTGATGAATCCAACATGTTCATACAGAGAGAGCTGACTACATTGCTGATGAGTACAAACATGTTCATATATAGAGAGCTAGCTAAATGGCAGACATATCCAATATGTTCACTTACAGAGAGCTACCTACATGACACAGCAGTCCAACATATCCATGCACAGAGAGCTAAGTACATGGCAAACGAGTCCAAAATATCCATATACACAGAGGTACCTACATGGCAGAGCAGTGAAACATTTCCATATACAGAGTTCTTGCTACATGGCAGATGAGTCCAATGTGTCTATATACTGAGAGCTAGCTTCATGGCAGATTAATCCAACATGTCCATATCTAGAGTACTAGCTACATGGCAGATGAATCCAACATGTTGATATAGAGAAGACTAGCTACAAGTCAGATGAGTCCAACATGTTCATAGAGAGAGAGCTGGCTACATGGCTGGTGAGTCAAACATGTCTATAAGCAGAGAGCTAGCTACATGGCAGACAAGTCCAAAATTTTCATATACAGAGAGCTACCTACATGTTAGATCAATCCTTCATCTCCATGTCCAGAGAGGTAGCTAACTGGAAGACGAGTCCAAAATGTCCATATACAGAGAGTTAGCTACATGGCAGAGTAGTGCAACATTTCCATATACAGAGTTATAGCTACATGGCAGATGAGTCCAATGTGTCCATATACTGAGAGCTAGTTACATGGCAGAGTACTTATACATGTCCATATATAGACAGCAAGTTACATGACAGATGAGTCCAACATGTCCATGAACTGAGAGTTAGCTACAAGGCACGTCAGTTCAACATGTATCTATATAGAGGTCTAGCAACAAGGCTAATTATTCCAAAATATTCATACAGAGAGAGCTGGATATATGGCTGACGAGTCCAACATGTCCATATCTAGAGTATTAGCTACATAGCAGATGAGTCCAACATGTTGATATAGAGAAGACTAGCTACAAGGCAGATGAGTCCAACATGTTCAAAGAGAGAGAGCTGGCTACATGGCTGGTGAGTCCAACATGTCCATAAACAGAGAGCTAGCTACATGGCAGATAAGTCCAAAATGTTCATACACAGAGAGCTACCTACATGTTAGATCAATACTTCATCTCCATGTACAGAGAGGTAGCTAAATGGAAGACGAGTCCAAAATGTCCATATACAGAGAGTTAGCTACATGGCAGAGTAGTGCAACATTTCCATATACAGAGTTCTAGCTACATGGCAGATGAGTCCAA
>NW_006408926.1:164090-166472 GCF_000296735.1 Chrysochloris asiatica
CAGAGTAGTGCAACATTTCCATATACAGAGTTCTAGCTACATGGCAGATGAGTCCAATGTGTCCATATACTGAGAGCTAGCTACATGGCAGAGTACTTCTACATGTCCATATATAGAGAGCTAGTTACATGACAGATGAGTCCAACATGTCCATGTACTGAGAGTTAGCTACAAGGCACGTCAGTTCAACATGTATATATATAGAGGTCTAGCAACAAGGCTAATAATTCCAACATGTTCATACAGGGAGAGCTGGGTATATGGCTGACGAGTCCAACATGTCCATATATAGAGAGTTGCCTACATGGCAGTTCAGTTCAACATTTCCATGCAAAGAGAGCTAGATACATGGCATACGAGTCCAAAATGTCCATATACAGAGAGCTAGATACATGGCAGACAAGTCTAATATTTTCATGTACAGAGAGCTACCTACTTGGCAGATCAGTCAAACATATCCATGTAAAGATAATTAACTACATGGCAGATGAGTCTAAAATGTCAATATACAGAGATCTAGCTATATGGCTGAGTAGCACAACATTTCCATTTACAGAGTTCTAGCTATATATCAGATGTGTCCAATGTGTCTATATACTGAGAGCTAGCTACATGGCAGAGTAGTCCAAGATGTCCATATACAGAGTATAAGCTACATGGCAGATGAGTCCAACATGTCCATATACAGAGTTCTAGCGATATGGCAAATGAGTCCAACGTGTCCATATACTGAGAGCTAGCTATATGGCAGAGTAGTCCAACATTTCCATATACAGAATATTAGCTACATGGCAGGTGAGTCCAACATGTCCATATACTGAGAGTTATCTCCATGGCAGATGAGTCCAACATGTAGATATAGAGGACTAGCTACAACAAGGTTGATGAGTCCAACATGGCAATATACAGAGAGCTAGCTACATGGCAGACGAGTTCAAAATGTCCATATACAGAGAGCTAGCTACATGGCAGAGTAGTGCAACATTTCCATTTACAGAATTCTAGGTACATGGTTGATGAGTCAAATGTGTCCATATTCAGAGAGGTAGCTACATGGCAGAATAGTCCAAAATGTCCATATACAAAGAGCTAGCTACATGGCAGACAAGTCCAATATGTTCATATACAAGGAGCTCCCTACATGGCAGATCAGTCCAACATATCCATGCACAGAGAGCTAGCTAAATGGCAGACGAGTCAAAAATATCCATATACAGAGAGCTAGCTACATGGCAGAGTAGTGTAACATTTCTATATACAGAGTTCTAGCTACATGTCAGGTGAGTCCAATGTGTCCATATACTGAGAGCTGGCTAAATGGCACAGTAGTCCAACATGTCCATATACAGAGTATTAGCTAAATATACATGGCAGATGAGTTCAACATGTTTATATTTAGAGGCCTAGTGACAAGGCAGATGGCTTCAACGTGTTCATATCTAGAGAGCTGGCTACATCACTGATGTTTTCAACATGTCCATATACAGAGAGCGAGCTACACGACAGACAAGTTTTATATGTTCATATACTGAGAACTACCTACATGACATATCAGTCCAACATATCCATGTTCAGAGAGCTAGCTACATAGCAGACAAGTCCAAAATGTCCATATATAGAGAGCTAGCTACGTGGCAGAGTAGTGCAACATTTCCATATACAGAGTACTAACCCATGGCAGATGAGTCCAACGTGTCCATAAACAGAAATATAGCTACTTGGCAGACAAGTGCAATATATCCATATACAGAGAGGTAGCTACATGGCAGAGTAGTGCAACATTTCCATATACAGAGTTATAGCTACATGGTAGATGAGTCCAAAGTGTCCATATACTGAGAGTTATCTACATTTCAGATGCGTCCAACATGTATATATTTAGAGGACTAGCTACCAGGCAGATGAGTCCAGCATGTTCATACAGAGAGAGCTAGCTACATGACAGATGAATCCAACATGTCCTTATACTGATTCTTATCTACGTGTCAGATGAGTCCAAGATGTGTTTATTTAGAGTACAGGCTACATGGCAGACAAGTTGACCATCTTCATATACTCAGAGCTACCTACATAGCAATTCAGTCCAAAATATCCATGAACAGAGAACTAGCTACATGGCAGATGATTCAAAATGTACACATATAGAGAGCTAGCTACATGGCAGAGTAGTGCAACATTTCCATATACAGACTTCTAGTACATGAGATATGAGTCCAAAGTGTCCATATACAGACAGATAAATACATGGCAGAGTAGTGCAACATTTCCATATACAGGGTTCTAGCTTCATGGCAGATGTGTCCAACGTGTCCATATACTGAGAGCTAGCTACATGGCAGAGTAGTCCAACATGTCCATATAAAGAGTACTAGATACATGGCA
>NW_006408926.1:166572-171652 GCF_000296735.1 Chrysochloris asiatica
TGGCAGATGTGTCCAACGTGTCCATATACTGAGAGCTAGCTACATGGCAGAGTAGTCCAACATGTCCATATAAAGAGTACTAGATACATGGCAGATTAGCCAAAATGTCCATATACTGAGAGGTAGCTACATGGCCAATGAATCCAACATGTGTATATTCAGAGAGCTTGCTACAGGGCAGATGAGTCCAACAAGTTCATACACAGAGAGCTGCATATATGTCTGATGACATATGTCCAAGTGGTCCCCATACAGAGAGAGCTAGCTACATGGCAGACAAGTCCAATATCTTCATATACAGAGACCTTCCTACATGACAGTTCAGTCTAACATATTCATTTACAGAGAACTAGCTGCATGGCAGATGATTCCAAAATGTGCATATAGAGAGAGATAGCTACATGGCAGAGTAGTGCAACATTTCCATAAATAGAATTCTAGCTACATGGCGGATGAGTCCAACATGTCCATATACTGAGAACTAGTTACATGGCAGATTAGTATAACATGTCCATGTACAGAGTACTAGCGATATGGCAGATGACAGAAAATTTCAATTAACTGAAAGTTAGCTACATGGCAGATGAGTACAACATGTTCATACACACAGAGCTGACTACATGGCTGATGAATCCAACATGTCCATATACTGAGATCTAGTTTCATGAAAGACAAATCCAATATGTTAATATACAGAGAGCTACCTACATTGCAGATCAGTACAACATATCCATGTACAGAAAGCTAGCTACATGGCAGATGATTCCAAAATGTCCATATACAAAGAGGTAGCTAGATGGCAGAGTAGTGCAACATTTCCATATACAGGGTTCTTGCTACATGGCATATGAATTCAACCTTTTCATATACAGAGAGCTAGCTACATGGCAGAGTAGCGCTCCATTTCCGTATACAGCGCACAAGCTACATGGCAGATGAGTCCATCGTGTCTATATACTGAGAGCTAACTATATGGCAGAGTAACAACATGTCTATATACAGAGTTCAAGCTACATGGCACAGTAGTGCAACATTTCCATACACAGAGTTCTAACTACAATACAGATGAGTCCAACATGTCCATATACTGAGAGTTAGCTACATGTCAGATGAATCCAACATGTTCATACTCAGAGATCTAGCTACATGGCTGATGAGTCCAAAATGTCCATAAACTGAGAGCAAGCTACATGACAGACACGTCCAATATGTTCATATACAGAGAGCTACCTTCATAACAGATCAGTACAACATATCCATGTATAGAGAGTTAGCTACATGGCAGATGATTCCAAAATGTCCATATTCGCATAGCTGATGTGTCCAACATGAACATATGCTTAGAGCTAGCTACATGGCAGACAAGTTAAATATGTTCATATACAGAGAGCTAGCAACATGCAGAGTAGTGCAACATTTCCATATACAGAGTTCTAGCTACATGGCAGATGAGCCCAAAATGTCCATATACAGCGAGCTGGCTACATGGCAGAGTACTCCAACATGTCCATATACAGAGTACTTGCTTCATGGCAGATGAGTCCAACATGTCCATCTACTGAGAGTTAGCCACATGGCAAATGAGTCCAACATGTGAATATTTAGAGGGCTTGTTACAAGGCAGATGAGTCTAACATGTTCATACACAGAGAGCTACCTACGTGGTAGATCAGTCCAACATATCCATGCACAGAGAGATAGTTTCATGGCAGAGAGTCCAAAATGCCCATATACAGAGAACTAGCTATATGGCAGATTAGTGCAACATTTCCATATACAGAGTTCTAGCTACATGGCAGATGACTCTAACGTGTCCATATACAGAGAGCTAGCTACATGGCAGAGTAGTTCAAGATTTCCATATACAGAGGTCTAGCTACATGTCGGATAAGTTCAGCATGTCCATACACTGAGAGCTAGCTACATGGCAGCGTAGTCCAACAAATCCATATTCAGAGTACTAACTACATGGCATATGAGTCCAACGTGTCCATATACTGACAGATAGCTACATGGCAGAGTAGTCCAACATGTCCACATACAGAGTTCTAGGTCCAAGGTAGATGAGTCCAACGTGCCCATATACTGAGAGCTAGCTACATGGCAGAGTAGTCTAACATGTCCATATACAGAGTACTAGCTTCATGTCAGATGAGTCCAATATGTCCATATACTGAGAGTTATCTATTATTCAGATGAGTCCATCATGTGTACATTTAGAGGGCTAGCTACCAGGAAGATGAGTCCAGCATGTTCATACACAGAGAGCTGGCAACATGACAGATGAGTCCAACATGTCCATATACTGATTGTTAGTTACATGGCAGATGAGTCCAACATATGTCTATTTAGAGCTCTAGCAACATGACAGACAAATGGAATATCTTCATATTCTCTGAGCTACCTACATAGCATATCAGTCTAACGTATCCATGTAAAGAGAGAAAACTACATGGCAGACGAGTCAAAAATATCCATATACAGAAAGCTAGCAAGCTACACGGCAGACAAGTCCAACATTTCAATATACATAGTTCTAGCTACGTGACAGATGAGTCCAACATGTTCATATACTGAGAACTATCTAAATGACAGAGTAGTCCAACATGTCCATATACAGCATAGTAGCTTCATGGCAGATGAGTCCAACTTGTACATATACTGAGAGCAAGCTACATGGCAGATGAATCCAACAGATGTATTATTTAGAGGGCTAGCTACAAATCATATGAGTCCAACATGTTCCTAAACAGAGAGCTGGCTACATGACTGATGAGTCCAAAATGTCCATATACAGAGAGCTAGCTACATGGTAGACAAGCCCAATATCTTCATATACAGTATGCTACCTACATGACAGATCAGTCCAACATATCCATTTGCAGAGAGCTAGCTACATGGCAGACAAATCCAAAATGTCCATATACAGGGAGCTAGCTACATGGCAGAGTACTGCAACATTTACATATACACGATGCTAGCTACATGACAGATGAAGCCAACGTGTCCATATACAGAGAGGTAGCTACCTGTCAGAGTTGTGTAACATTTCCATATACAATGTTCTAGCTACATGGCAATTAAGTCCAACATGTCCATGTACTCAGAGCTGGCTACACGGCAGTGTAGAAAATCATGTCCATATACAGAGTACTAGCTACATGTCAGATGAGTCCAATACTTAGAGCTAGCTACAAGGCAGATGAGTCCAACATGTTCATACACAGAGAGATGCCTATATGGCTGATGAGTCCAACTTGTCCATATACAGAGAGCCAGCTACATGGCAGTGTAGTGCAACAATTCCATATAAAGCGTTCTAGTTACTTGGCAGATAAGTCCAATGTGTCCGTGTACTTAGAGCTAGCTAAATGGCAGAGTAGTACAACATGTCCATATATGGAGCATTAGATATATGGCAGAGTAATCCAACGTGTCCATATATTGAGAGATAGCTACTTGGCACAGTAGTCCAACATGTCCATATACAGAGTACTAGCTACATGGCAAATGATTCTAACATGTCCACATACTGAGAGCCAGCTACATGGCAGATGAATCCAACATGTGTATATTTAGAGTTCTCGCTACAAGGGAGATGAGTCCACAATCTTCATACACAGAGTACTGGATATATGGCTGGAGACCAACATGTCCATATATTGAAAGCTAGCTACATAGCAGACAAGTACAATATGTTCATATACAGAGAGCTACCTACATGGAAGATCAGTCCAACATATCCATGTACAAAGAGCTACCTACATGACAGAGCAGTATAATATGTCCATATAGAGAGTTCTAGCTACATGTCAGATGAGTCGATCGTGTGCACATAATGAGTGCTAGCTACATGGCAGAGTAGTCTAACATATCCATATACAGAGTACTAGCTACATGGCAGATGAGTTCAACGTGTATATATAGAGGGCTAGCTACAAGGCAGACAAGTCCAATATCTTCATATACAGAGAACTAACTACATAGCAGATCAGTCCATCATTTCCATGTACAGAGTGCTAGCCACATGGCAGACGAGAACAAAATGTTCATATCCAGCGAGCTACCTACATGGCAGAGTAGTGCAACATATCCATATACAAAGTTCTAGCTACTTGGCAGATGAGTCTATCGTGTCCATATACAGACAGCCAGGTTCATGGCAGAGTAGTGCAACATTTCCATATATAGAGTTCTAGCTACATGGCAGAGTAGTCCAACTTGTCCATATAGTGAGAACTAGCTAAATGGCAGAGTAGTCCAACATGTCCAGATACAGAGTTCTAGCTACATGGCGATGAGTTCAACATGTCCAAATACTGAGAGTTTGCTTCATGGAAGATGAGTCCAACATGTACATATTTTGATGGCCAGCTACAAGGAAGATGAGTCCAACTTGTTCTTACACAGAGAGCTGGCTACATGGCAGATGAGTCCAACATGTCCATATACTGGAAGTTAGCTACTTGGCAGATGAGTCCAACATATGAAAATTTAGAGGGCTAGCTACATAGCAGAAATGTGCAATATCTTCATATACAGAGAGCTAACTACATACCAGATCAGTCCATCATATCCATGTACAGAGTGCTAGCTACATGGCAGACGAGTACAAAATGTACATGTACAGAGAGCTGCCTATATGGCAGAGTAGTGCAACATTTCCACATGCAAAGTTCTAGCTACTTGGCAGATGAGTCCATCGTGTCCATATACAGAGAGCCAGCTACATGGCAGATGAGTCCAACATGTCCATATTCTGAGAGTGAAATACATGGCAGATGAGTCCAACATGTGTATATTTAGAGGGCTAGCTACAAGGCAGATGAGTCCAAAATGTTCGTACACAGACAGCTGGCTTCATAGCTGATGAGTCCAAAATGTCCATATACAGATAGCTAGCTACATGGCAGAGTACTGCAACATTTCTATATACAGGGTTCTAGTTATATGGCAGATGAGATCATGTCAATATACAGAGAGCTAGCTACAATACGAATCGGGCTGCAAACCTTAAGGTCAGCGGTTCGAAACTACCAGCTGCTCCGCGGGAGAAAGATGAGGCTTTCTACTCCCGTAA
>NW_006408926.1:171752-174489 GCF_000296735.1 Chrysochloris asiatica
CGGGCTGCAAACCTTAAGGTCAGCGGTTCGAAACTACCAGCTGCTCCGCGGGAGAAAGATGAGGCTTTCTACTCCCGTAAAGATTTACACCTTCGGAAACCCTATACAGGGTCGCTATGGTTCGGAACCGACTTGATGGCACATAACAACAACAAGCCACAATGCAAAGTAGTGCAACATTTCAATATACAGAGTTCTAGCTACATAGCAGATGAGTTCAACATGTCCATATACTGAGAGTTAGCTATATGGCAGATGAGGCCAACATGTGTATATATTGAGTACGACCTCAATGCAGATGAGTTCAACGTATTCAAACAGAGAGACCAGAAAACATGTCAAACGAGTCCACTATGTCCATATACAGAGAGCTACCTATATGGCACATGAGTCCCACATGTGTATATATAGAGGACTACCTACAAGACAGATGTATCTAACATGTTCATAGAAAGAGATAAGTACATGACTGATGAGTCAGACCTATCCATATACAGAGGGCTAGCTATATGGCAGACAATTCCAATATGTTCATATACAGAGAGCTACCTACATGGCAGATCAGTCCAACAGATCCATGTACAGAGAACTAGCTACATGGCAGATGAGTCCAAAATATCCATATACAGAGTTCTAGCTATGTGGCAGATGAGTCAAACCTGACCATATACTGAGAGCTAGCTACATGGTAGATGAGTCCAACATTTGTATATATAGAGTACTAGCTTCAAGGCATATGAATCCATCATATTCACACAAAAAGAGCTGGCTACATGGCAGATCAGTTCAACATATCCATGCTCAGAGAGCTAGCTACATGGCAGATGAGTCCAAAATGTCCATATACAGAGAGCTAGCTACATGCCAGAATAGAGCAACATTTCCACATACACTGTTCTAGTTACAAGGGCAGATGAGTCCAACGTGTCCATATACAGAGATCTAGCTACATGGCAGAGTGGTCCAACATGTCCTTACACAAAGTACTAGGTACATGGCAGATGAGTCCAACATGTCCATATACTGAGAGATAGCCACATGGCAGATGAGTCCCACATGTGTATATATAGAGGACTTGCTAAATGGCAGAAGAGTCTAACGTGTTCATAGAGAGATATGGGTACAGGGCTGAAGAGTCAAACATATCCATATACAGAGAGTTAGATACATGGCAGATGAGTCCAAAATATCCATATACAGAGAGCTAGCTACATGACAGAGTAGTGCGACATTTCAATATACAGAGTTCTAGCTACATGGCAGATGAGTCAAACCTGCCATATACTGAGAGCTAGGTACATGGCAGATGAGTCCAACATGTGTATATATAGAGGACTAGTTACAAGGCAGATAATTCCAACATATTCATACAAAGAGAGCTGACTACATGGATGATGAGTCCATCATTTACATATTCAGAGATCTAAATGTATGGTAGACAAGTCCTATATGTTCATATACAGAGAGCTAACTACATGGCAGATCAGTCCATAGAAAGTACTAGCTACATGGCAGATGAGTCCAACATGTCCATATACTGAGAGTTAGTTACATGGCAGATGAGTCCTACATATATATAGAGAGAGGATTATCTACAAGGCAGATGAGTCCAACATGTTCATACAGAGCTGGCTACATGGTTGATGAGTGCAACATGTTCATATACAGAGATCTAGATACATGGCAGACAAATCCCATATGTTCATACAGCTTCTTACATGGTACATCAGTCCAAAATATCCATGCACAGAGAGCTAGCTACAAGACAGATGAGTCCAAAATGTCCATATACAGAGAGATAGCTATTTGGCAAAATAGTGCAACATTTCCACATACAGAGTTCTAGCTACATGAGAGATGAGTCCAAGGTGTCCATATACTGAGTACTTGCTACATGGCAGATGTGTCCAACATGTCCATATAATGAGAGTTAGCTACATGGCAGATGAGTCCAGAATGTGTATATTCAGAGGGCTAGCTACAAGTCAGATGAGTTGGACATATTCATACAGAGAGAGCTGGCCACATGGGTGAGGTGGCCAACATGTCCATATACTAAGAGCTATCTACATGGCAGACAAGTCTAATATGTTCATATGCAGAGAGCTACCTACATGGCACATAAGTCCAAGATATCCATGCACAGAAAGTTAGCTACATGACAAATGAGTCCAAAATGTCCATAAGCAGAGAGCTAGCTAGCTATATGGCAGATTAGTCCTAAATGTCCACGTACAGAATCCCACCTACATGGTAGATGACTCCAACATGCACATATACTGAGAGTTAGCTACATGGCAGATGAGTCCAACATGTGAATATTTGGAGCACTAGCAATAAGGCAGATGAGTCAAATATATTCATATAAAGAGAGCTGGCTACATGTCTGATGAGTCCAACATGAACATATCCTGAGAACTACCTAAATGGTAGACAAGTCCAATATGTTCATATACAGAGAGCTACCGACATGGCACGTCAGTCCAACATATCCATGCCCAGAGAGCCAGCTACATGACAGATGTGTCCAAAAGTTCCACATACAGATAGCAAGCTACATGGGACAAAGTGCCATATTCCATATACAGAGTTTTAGCTACACAGCAGATGAATCCCACATGTGCATATACTGAGAGCCAGCTACATGGCAGATGAGTCCAACATGTCCATATACTGAGAGTTAGCTACATGGCAGAGTAATGCAACATTTCCACATACAGAGTTCTAGCTTCATGGC
>NW_006408926.1:175020-177333 GCF_000296735.1 Chrysochloris asiatica
ACATGGCAGATGAGTCCAAGAACTCCGTATTCTCAGAGCAAGCTACATGGCAGAGTAGTCCAACATGTCCATATACAGAGTACTAGCTATATGGCAGATGAGTCCTACATGCCCATATACTGAGAGTTAGCTACATGGCAGATGAGCCCAACATGTGTATATATAGAGGACTAGCTGAAGGCAGATGAGTCCAACATATTCATACAGAGAGAGATGGCTACGTGGCAGATGAGTCCAACATGTCCATATATAGAGAGCCAACTGTTGGGGACCAAAAGACTTACAGGCCTCACTAATCTTTAAGGCTGGGTCTATCCAGACATTGTCTGCTTATCAACACAGCAGGGAAGGTAGCTTTCCCAAGGTCGCCTGATTTACAGAGCTTTCCCAAGGTTGCCTGATTCATAGTAAAGGACAGACTTGTAACTATGCAAAACAGCAATGACTTGCAGAACCACCCTATATATACTGTGATATTGGAAATAAACTTTGTCACGAGCAATCAGCTGTGTCCCTTGCCTGTTTGTTAATCCTCGCCTCTCCTTTGGGATACCTGTGCAGTGGTCTGAGCAGGTCTCGGACCCCGATAAGTGGCACCCAAAACGTGGGACCCAAATACAAGAGATAATGCGAAGGACTCTCCAAAACAGACCCAAAGAATAAGGACGCATGGACATCAAAAGAAGGGAGGGCAATCCAATCAGGAAAGCATGGGTAACAAACCGGGAAAAGCACAGTATGTAGAGATGTTGAGAGAAATGCTAAGTACCAGAGGTGCAAAAAGTAGATAATAGCCGGCTTTGTAAATTCATAGACTTTGTAAATATTGTCTGTCATTGGTTCCCTGAGGATGGAGTGGTTGATGTTAAGTTATGGAATCAGATAGGTCCTCAACTGCAAGAATATTATGCTAAGAATGGCCTGTCCCGGGTGCCTGCCGATATGTTTATTTTGTGGTGGCTTGTCTGAAATACTTTTGATTTTGGCAGCAATCATCTGGGAGGCAGTTCCACAGAACCAACCGCTCCACCTCCACCCATATATCCTGATTTACAATCTTTACAGACTTTGAGCATAGAAAAAGAATTGGGGAATGTGAAACACAAGGATAAGAAAGAAAATAATAGTGGGGATGAAGCCTGGCCAGATTCTCCGGTCAGTGCTCTTTTACCAGTCAGCATAAAGAAGGAACAAAAAGAGGAGAAGCCGCGCCCTAAAATGGTGCTGGCACTGAAGGACAAGGAAGTAAGAGAGGCAGTAGTAGATAAGGCAGAAGAGGAAGGGCCTCACCCTAACATGGCGCTGGAAAAAGAGGAAGCGCCCATGTGCAAGTCTAATTACCCAGTAACTTCTGGTGAAACGCCTGAGGAAGATCTAAGATCTGTGCTGAAAAGAGTTTTAAGTCAGTTAAAAGATTTAACTTTAGAGAAGAAAGCGTTGACTGAAACTATACAGCAAAAGGAGCAGTGGTGTGCTGCCTTTGCTGACTTAGCCAAAGAAAGAGAGGCTAGAACTCAAAGAGAGACAATGACTCCCTTACGCTTGAACCCCTGTGCCACTGTTCAGTCTAATACCCCGGTGATTGCCCTGGTCACTGTAAAAATAGCTACCCCAAGATATTCCCCGATACAGGCGGCATTGATTGATGGAGCAAGACGGGGGATGAGTTGTCTGGTTTACAAATGTATCCAATTGTGTGGACGCCCGCTGATCAAGATGAGCATGGTAGAGATGTGGAGACTCGCACCCACAGCTCTTTACCCTTTAAAAGTTTAAAAGAGTTAAAAATGGCTTGTGCTCAATATGGACCGAATGCTCCCTTTACATAGGCTTTGATAGAACTAGTCTGTGAAGAAACCTTGCCTCCTTTAGATTGGAAGAATATCACCTGTGCCTGCCTTGCAGGAGGTGATTATTTGTTGTGGAAATCTGGGTATTATGAGGAAGCCCGGCTTATAGCAAACCTTAACAACAATCAGCAGAATGGGGGAGCCACATTTGACATGTTAGTAGGGGAAGGGAAATATAATACCATAGAAAAGCAAATTATGTATCCATGTAAAATTGAATTTCCCTCTAGAACCGAGACAGTAAAACTTCCTCAGAGGATGAACAAGGACAGGTTTACTGGGATTATGTAGGGAGGTTCTGGAGAGGAACTGCCCAGGGTATTCACTTAGGGTGGAGTGGTAAATTCTGGGAATATTGGATTAAGGACAATGATGGCAACTCCCTCGGACCGCCCTGGGTTTAATCAGTTTGATCTAGATGCTCTTCTTCCCCCTGAGGATACAGTAAACATTATAGCATTTG
>NW_006408926.1:177750-181953 GCF_000296735.1 Chrysochloris asiatica
TCTTCCTCTCCCTAAACCTGCTGATGCAGCTTTTTCCAACAGTCTTTCACTGATGGCCAAGCTAAATTTCACATGTGCAGCAGAACCTGCAACAAACCTTCTTTAATCTGTCTTCTGATTTTACATGATGTGTTACTAACCAAGGGGCAAAGATAGTCTTTTCACAGGACACTATAGATTCCAAACCAACTAATTCGACCCTATAGCGAGAAGACAGCCACTTCTCACTCCCCAGAGCATGTAAGTGTTCACTGAAGAGCCATCTGAAGGCGTGTCTCTACCAGCACACACAGGTTCCAACAGCTGGGCTTTGATTTCTCCCCTCCAACGTCTCTCTCTACAAAATCTAGCGAGTCTGCCACCAACTCTTCCACAGCGACTGGCTGCCCCCACCTGAAGACAATTGAAGTGCTTAACGAAGCATGCTATGAGAACTGTTAACTTTTAGAAAGCTGAGATAACTCCAAAGACTTTCTTTGTTGCTTTGCTTGTCAGGTACTGGGAATGGGATTCAACAGATGTTCCTATTTTTGTAAACTGTTCATCAACCACTGTATGTTTGACAATTTTATGGCTATGCTAGCCATTCTTAATTCAACATCATCTTGAAACTCCTTTTACTATTGTATTTCCTAACAACTCCATTTATTTGACATTGGCTTGTATTGGTTCTCTACAACATTTATTATAAACATTGCTATATTGCAAATTGTATTATTATAATTAGGCTTTTGTCATGTTACCGGTGAACTTAATTGAACCTCAGTATAATGATCCTGCTTTGTCACATTAGAGCAAGTCGTGGTCTGGCAATGTCTTGCGTGCCATACTGATTACCGCTCCGTTTGTGTAACTAAACTTGTGTATAATGCTTCGTCATACCTTGGCCCATAGTGCAGGACCACCTGCATGGAGTATGGATCGCCAAGAATGGAATGAGTTACATGCACGAATAATTGCTATGCATTATGCCCCCGCCCTGACAGCACACTTGCAGAACTAGCTAAACAACTTCTCTGCAACCTTAAAAAGTTGTTCCTTACTATACCTTCCCTCTCTCAATTGTGGGGTCCCCTTTTCGCTATTGGCATACTTGTCATCTTTGCTTTTCTCCTCCTTCCCTGACATCTTTGGATGACGGTCAACCAATATAAGATGCTGTGGAGCCATCTTCACAGCCTCCAACTAAAGACATTCCCCCAACATATGCAAGACGTGTATGTAGCCAATTACAGATATGGATTGGTGGACCCCAGTCAACGTAAGACAGAGCCATTGCCTTTTGCTGCAATGAGTTTCAATTACGGATAAGGCTGGGGATTTGCATTGACCACCTAAGACAGGCAACGTCCCTTAAATAAATAAATAAATAAATAAATAAATAAATAAATAAATAAATACATACATACATACATACATACATACATAGAAACATACATACATACAGACAAACATACATACATACATACATACATAAGGGGAAGATGTTGGGGACCAAATGGCTTACAGGCCTCACTAAGCTTTGAGGCTGGGTCTAACCAGACAGTGTCTGCTTATCAAAACATCAGGGAAGGTAGCTTTCCCAAGGTTGCCTGACTTACAGAGCTTTCCCAAGGTCATCTGATTCACAGTAAAGGACAGACTTGTAACTATATAAAACAGCAATGACTTGCATAATCACCCTATATATACTCTGAGATTGGAAATAAACTTTGTCACTAGCAATTAGCTGTGTCCCTTGCCTGTTCGTTAACCCTCACCTCTCCTTCGGGATACCTGTGCAGTGGTATGAGCAGGCCTCAGACCCCGATAGCTAGCTACATGGCCACAAGTCCAATATGTTCATATACAAAGAGCTATCTCCATGGCAGATCAGTCCAACATGTCCATGCACAGAGAGCTAGCATCATTGCAGATGAGTCCAAAATGACCATATACTGAGAGTTAGTTGCATGGCAGATGAGTCCAACATAAGTATATATAGAGGATTAGCTACAAGGCAGATGAGTCCAACATGTTCATACAGACAGATCTGGCTACATTGCTGATGAGTGCATCATGTCCTTACACAGAGGTCTAGATCTATGGCAAACAAGTCCCATATGTTCATATACAGAGCGCTTCTTACATGGTAGATCAGTCCAACATATCCACGCACAAAAAGCTAGCTAAAAGGCAGACGAGTCCAAAATGTCCATATACAGAGAGATAGCTACATGGCAGAATAGTGCAACATTTCCACATACAGGGTTCTAGCTACATGGAATATGAGTGCAAAGTGCCCATATACTGAGAGATAGCTACATGGCAGATGAGTCCAACATGTCCATATAATGAGAGTTAGCTACATGGCAGATGAGTTAACCATGTGTATATATAGAGGGATAGCTTCAGGGCAGATGAGTTGAACATATTCATACAGATATAGCTGGCTACATGGGTAAGGTGGCCAACATATCCATATACTAAGAGCTAGCTACATGGCAGACAAGTCCAATATGTTCACATGCAGAGAGCTACCTACATGGCAGATCACTATAAGATATTCATGCACAGAGAGCTAGCTACATGTCATATGAGTCCAAAATGTCCTTATGCAGAAATCTAACTACATGACAGAGTAGTGCAACATTTCAATATACAGAGAACTAGCTACATGGCAGATGAGTACATGTCCATATACTGAGAGTTAGCTACATGGTAGATGAGTCCAACATGTGCATATTTGGAGAGCGAGCTATAAGGCAGATTAGTCGAACATATTCATACAGAGAGAGCTGGCTACATGTCTGATAAATCCAACATGACTATATACTGGGAGCTACCTACATGGCAGACAAGTCCAATAAGTTCATATACAGACAGCTACCGAAATGGCAGATCAGTTCAACATATCCATGCACAGAGAGCCAGCTACATGACAGACAAGTCCAAAAGGTTCATATACAGATAGCTAGCTACATGGGAAAATAGTGCCATATTCCATATACAGAGTTATAGCTACATGGACGATGACTCCATCATGTGCATATACTGAGAGCAAGCTACATGGCAGATGAGTCCAACGTGTCAATTTACTGAGAGTTAACTACATGGCAGAGTAGTCCAACATGTTCATGTACTGAGAGTTAACTACATGGCAGATGACTCCAACATATGTATATATAGAGAACTAGCAAAAGGCAGATGTGTCCAACATGTTCATACAGAGAAAGCTGGCAACATGGCTGATGAGTCCAGCATATCCATATACAGAGAGCTACCTACATGGCAGATCAGTCCAACATATACATGCACAGAGAGCTAGACATGGAAGACGAGTCCAAAGTGTCCATATACTGAGATCAAACAGCATGGCAGAGTAGTGAAACATTTCCACACACAGAGTTCTAGCTAAATGGCAGATGAGTATAACATGTCCATAAACTGGGAGCTAGCTACATGGCAGAGTAGTCCAACATGTCCATATACAGTGTATTAGCTTCTTGGCAGATGAGTCCAACATGTCCATATACTGAAAGTTAGCTACATGGCAGATGAGACTAAAATGTGTATATATAGAAGACTAGCTGCAATGCAGATGAGTACAGCATGTTCATACAGAGGGAGCTGGCTACATGGCTGATGAGTCCAACATTTCCATTTTTAGAGAGCTAGCTACTTGGTAGACACGTCCAATATGTTCATTTGCAGAGAGCTACCTACATGGCAGATCAGTCCAGAATAACCATGCAGAGAGAGCTAGCTACATGGCAGATGAGTCCAAAATGTCCATATACAGAGAGCTAGGTATGTGGCAGAGTAGTGCTTAATTTCCATGTACAGAGTTCTAGCTACATGGAAGGTGAGTACAATGTGTCCATATACAGAGAGTTAGCTACATTGCAGAGTAGTCCAACATATCCATATACATAGTAGTAGCTACATGGCAGATGAGTCCAACATATGCATATACTGAGACTTAGCTACATGGCGGATGAGTCCACCATGTGTAAATTTAGAGGGCTAGCTAAAAGACAGATGAGTCGAACATATTCATACAGAGAGAGATGGCTACATGGCTGATGAGTCCATCATGTACATATACAGACAGCTACCTACATGGCAGACAAGTCCAACATGTTCATATACAGAGAGCTACCTACATGGCAGATCAGTCCAACATATCCATGCACAGATAGCTACCTACATGGCAGACGAGTA
>NW_006408926.1:182053-188370 GCF_000296735.1 Chrysochloris asiatica
GAAGTCCAACATGTTCATATACAGAGAGCTACCTACATGGCAGATCAGTCCAACATATCCATGCACAGATAGCTACCTACATGGCAGACGAGTACAAAATGTTCATACACAGATAGCTAGCTACATGGCAGAGTAGTGTACCATTTCCATATATAGAATTATAGCTAAATGGCAGATCAGTCCAACTTGTCCATATATGGAGAGCCAGCTACATGGCAGATAAGTCCAACGTGTCCATATACTGAGAGTTAGCTACATGGCAGAGTAGTCCAACATGTCCATAAAAAGAACACTAGCTACATGGCAAATGAATCCAACATGTCCGTATACTGTGAGATAGCTACATGGCAGATGATTCTAACATTATACATGTATATAGAGGACAGGCTACAAGGCAGATGAGTCCAACATGTTCATACACAGAGTGCTCGCTACATGGCTGATGAATCCACATGTCCCTATACAGACAGCTAGCTACATGGCAGACAAGTCCCATATGTCCATATACTGGGAGATACCTACATGGTAGGTGAGTCCAGCATATCTATACACTGAGAGGTAGCTACATGACAGACGAGTCTAAAATGTCCATAGAGAGAGATCTAGCTACATGACAGAGTAGTGCAACATTTCCATATACAGAGTTCAACCTACATGGCAGATGAATCCAAAATGTCGATATACTGAGAGTTAGCTGCATGGCTGGTGAATCCAACAGGTATATATAGCCGAATAGCTGCAAGGCAGATGAGTAAAATATGTTCATACAGAGAAAGCTGGCTACGTGTCTGATGAGTCCAACATGTTCATATACAGGGCGCTAGATATATGGTCGATAAGTCCCATGTGTTCATGTACAGAGAATTGCCTACATGGCAGATCAGTCCAGCATATCTATGCACAGAGAGCTAGCTACATGGCAAATGTGCCCAAAATTTCCATGTACAGAGCACTAGCTACATGACAGTATTGTGCAACATTTCCATATAGAGTTCTAGCTACATGGCAGATGAGTCCATCATGTCCATATACTGAGCGCTAGCTGCATGGCAGAGTTGTCCAACATGTCCATATAGAGAATTTAGCTATATGGCAGTTGAGTCCAAAGTGTCCTTATACTGAGAGCTGTCTACATTGCTGATGAGTCCAACATGTATTTATAGAGAGGACTAGCTACAATGAAAATGAGTCCAACCTGCTAATACAGAGAGAGCTACCTACATTGCTGATGAGTCCAACATGTATATATAGAGAGGAGTAGCTACAAGGAAAATGAGTCCAACATGTTCATACTGAGAGAGCTGGCTACATCGCTGATGAGTCCAACAGGTCCATGTACTGAGAGTTAGCTACATGACACATTAGTCCAACATGTGTTTGTTTAGTGGGTTAGGTACTAGGCAGATGAGTCCAACATATTCACACACAGAGCTGGCTACATGGCTGATGAGTACAACATGTCCATATACAGAGAGCTACCTACATGGAGAAAAGTCCCATATGTTCATATACAGAGAGCTACCTACATGGCAGATCAGTCCAGCATATCTATGAACAGAGAATTAGCTACATGGCAGACGAGTCCAAATGTCCGTATACAGAGAGATAGCTACATGGCAGAATAGTGCAACATTTCCATATAGTGAGTTTTAGCTACATGGTAGATGAGTGCAACGTGTCCATATACTGAGAGCTAGCTACGTGGCAGAGTAGTCCAACATGTTCATATACAGAGTAAAATCTACATAGCAGATGAGTCCAACATGTCCATATACACAATAGTAGCTACATGGCAGATGAGTCCAACATGTCCACATACTGAGAGTTCGATACATGGCAGCGGAGTCCAACATATGTATAAAAAGGGGATTAGCTACAAGGCAGATGAGTCCAGCATATTCATACAGTCAGAGATGGCTACATGGCTGATGAGTGCAACATGGACATATACAGAGAGCTAACTACATGGAAGATAAGTCCAATTTGTTCATATTCAGAGAGCTACCTACACGTTAGATTAGTCCAACATATCCATGCACAGAGAACTAGCTACATGTCAGACAAGTCCAAAATGTCCATATACAGAGAGCCAGCTACATGGCAGAGTAGTGCAACATTTCCACAGACAGATTTCTAGCTACATGGCAGATGAGTTCAATGTGTCCATATACTGAGAACTTGCTACATGGCAGAGTAATCCAAGTAGCTACATGGCAGATGAGTCCTACATGTCCATATACTGAGAGTTAGCTACATGGCAGATGAGTCCAACATGTGAATATATAGAGGGCTAGCTACAAGGCAGATGAGTTGGACATATTCTTATACAAAAAGCTGGCTACATGACTGAGGAGTCCAACATGTCCATATACTAAAAGCTAGCGACATGGCAGATAAGTCCAATATGTTCATATGCAGAGAGCTACATATATGGCAGATCAGTCCAAGATATCCACAAACAGAGAGCTAGCTACATGGCAGACAAGTTCAAAATGTCCATATGCAGAGAGTTAGCTTCATGACAGAGTAGTGCAACATTTTCAATATACAGAGTAATAACTATATGGCAGATGAGTCCATCATGTCCATATAATGCGAGTTAGCTACATGGTAGATGAATTCAACATGTGCATATTTGGAGGGCTAGCAACAAGGCAGATGAGTCACACATATTCATGCAGAGAGGGCTGGCTACATGGCTGATGAGTCAAACATGTCCATATACTGAGATCTAGCTACATGGCAGACAAGTCCCATATATCCTTATACAGAGATCTACCTACATGGTAGATCAGTCCAGCATATCTATGCATAGAAAGCTAGCTACATGACAGATGAGTCCAACATGTCCATATAATGAGAGTTAGCTACAAGGCAGATAAATCCAATATGTGTATATTTAGAGGGCTTTCTACAAGGCAGATGAGTCAAACATATTCACACCAAGAGAACTGGCTACACGGCTGATGAGTCCAACGTGTCCATATACTGACAGGTACCTATATGGCAGACAAGTCCAATGTGATCATATACAGGCAGCTAACTACATGGAGATCAGTCCAGCATATCTATGCAAAGAGAGCTAGCTACATGAGTTCAAAATGACTATACACGGAGAGCTAGCTACATGGAAGAGTAGTCCAACATGTTCATATATAGAGTACTAGCTATATGGCAGATGAGTACAGCATGTATATAAATAGAGTATTAACTACATGGCAGATGAGTTTAACGTGTTCATAGAGAGAGATTGGCACAGGGCTGATGAGTCCAAAATATCCATATACAGATTACTAGCTTCATGGCAGTTTAATCCAACATGTCCACATACTGAGAGTTAGCTACATGGCATACGAGCCCATCATGTATATTTAGAGGGCTAGCTACAAGGCTGATGAGTCCAACATGTCCATATACAGAGAGCTATCTACATGAAGACAAGTCCAATATGTTCATAAAGAGAGAGTTACCTACATGTCAGATCATCCCATCATATCCACGCACAGAGAGCAAGCTACATGGCAGATGAGTCCAAAATGTCCATATACAGAGACCTAGCTACATGGTGAGTAGTGCAACATTTCCATATACAGAGTTCTAGCTACATGACAGATGAGTTCAACGTTTCCATATACTGAGAGCTAGCTACATGGCAGAGTAGTCCAACATGTCCATGTACAGAGTTCTGGCTACATGGCAGATGAGTCCAATGTGTCCATGTACTGAGAGCTAAACACATGGCAGAGTAGTCCAACATGTCCATATACAGAGATTTAGCTACATGGCAGATGATTCCAACATGTCCATATACTGTGACTTAGCTACATGGCAGATGAGTCCAACATGTCCATATACTGACGTGTAGCTATATGGGAGACAAGTCTAATATGTTCATATAAAGAGAGCTTCCTACACAGCAGATCAGAACAACATATCCATGCTCAGAGAGCTAGATAAATGGTAGATGAGTCCAAAATGTCCAAATACAGATAGCTAGCTACATGTCAGAATAGTGCAACATTTTCTTATACATAGTTCTAGCTACATGGCAGATGAGTCCAATGTGTCCATGTACTGAGAACTAGACACATGGCAGAGTAGTCCAACATGTCCATATACAGAGATTTAGCTACATGGCAGATGATTCCAACACGTCCATATACTGTGACTTAGCTACATGGCAGATGAGTCCAACATGTCAATATACAGAGTGTTAACTACATTTTAGATGAGTCCAAAATGTGTATATACAAAGGAGTAGATACAAGGCAGACGAGTCCAACATGTACATACACAGAGAGGTATCTATATGGCAGAGAAGTCCAATATGTTCATATACAGAGAGATACCTATATGGCAGATCAGTCCAACTTATCCAATCACAGAGAGATAGCTACATGGCAGACGAGTCCAAAATGTCCATATACAGAGAGGTAGCTACATGGCAGAGTAATCCAACATGTCCATATATACAGTACTGACTACATGGCAGATGAGTCCAACATGAGTATATTTAGAGGGCTATCTAGAAGGCAGATAAGTCAAACATATTCATACAGAGAGAGCTGTTTACATGGCAGATGAATCCAACATGTCCATGTACTGACAGCTACCTACATGGCAGACAAGTCCAATATGTACATATACATATAACTACATACCTTGCATATCAGTCCAGCATATCTATGCACAGAGAGCTAGCTACATGGAAAAGGAGTTCATAATGTCCATATACAGAGAGCTAGCTACATGGCAGAGTAGTGCAACATTTCCATATACAGAGCACTAGCTACATGGCAGATGAATCCAACATGTTCATATACTGAGAGTTAGCTACATGGTAGATGAGTCCAACATATGTATACATAGAGAACTAGCTACAAGGCAGATGAGTAGAATATATGCATACAGAGAGAGCTGGCTACATGGCTGATGAATCCAACATGTCCATATACTGAGAGTTAGCAGCTTGGCAGATGAGTCCAATACAGAAAGAGCTGGCTACATGCGTACAAGTCCAAAAAATCCATATACAGAGTGCAATTTACATGGCCCTGTAGTGCAGCATTTACATATACAAAGTACTAGCTACATGGCAGATGAGTCCAATGTGTCCATATACTGAGAGTCAGCTACATGGTAGATGAGTCCAACATGTCCATATACTGAGAGCTAGCTACATGGCAGATGTGTCCAAAATGTCCATATACAGAGTACTAGCTACATGGCAGATTAATCCAACATGTCCATATACTGAGAGTTAACTACATGGCAGATGAGTACAACATGTGTATATATAGAGGACTAGCAACAAGGAAGATGAGTCAAACATGTTCAAACAGAGACAGCTGTCTATATGGCAGATAATACCAAAATGTCCATATACAGAGAGCTAGATACATGGCCGAGTAGTGCAACATTCTCATATACAGAGTTCTAGTTACATGGCAGATGAGTACAACATATCCATGCATAGAGATCTAGCTACATGACAGAAGAGGCCAAAATGTCCATATACTGAGAGCTGGCTACATGGCAAAGTAGTCCAACATGTCCATATACAGAGTTCTAGCTACATGTCAGATGAGTCCAACATTTCCATATACTGAGAGTTAGCTACATGGTAGATGAGTCCAACATGTGTATATATCTATATCTGTATATCTATATCTATATCTATATCTATATCTATATCTAGGAGTAGCTACAAGGCAGATGAATCCAACATGTTCATACTGAAATGGCTACATGTTTGATGAGTCCAACCTGTTCATATACTAACAGCTACCTATATGGCAGACAAGTCTAATATGTTCATATACAGAGAGCTACCTACATGGTAGATCAGTCCAGCATATCTATGCAGAGAGAGTTTGCTACAAGGCAGACAAGTCCAAAATGACTATATACGGAGAGCTAGCGACATGGCAGAGTGGTCCAACATGTCCATATATAGAGTACTAGTTACATGGCGGATGAGTCCAACATGTATGTATGTATATATATGAGTAGCTACAAGGCAGATGAATCCAACATGTTCATACAGAGAGAGTTGACTACATGCTTGATGAGTCTAACATGTTCATATACTGACAGGTACCTATATGGCAGACAAGTCCAATATGTTCCTATACAGAGAGCTACCTAAATGATGCTGGAGAACGAATCATAGATTTCTGCAAGACAAATGATTTGTTTATTTCAAATACCTTCTTTAGACAGCATAGGACATGACTATACACATGGGCCTAGCCAGATGGAACACATAGAAATCAAATTGATGACATCTGTGGAAAGAGAAGATGGAAAAGCTCCAT
>NW_006408926.1:190174-191278 GCF_000296735.1 Chrysochloris asiatica
GTGTTGGAGGAGAATACTGAAAGTGATATGGACTGCCAAAAGAACAAATAGATCTGTTTTGGAAAAAGTGCAGACAGAGTGCTCCTTGGAGGCCAGGATGGCTAAGCTTTGTCTCTCCTACTTTGGACATATTGTCTGGAGGAAACAATGGTTGGAGAAGGATGTCATGCTGGGTAAGGATGTGGGTCAGAAAAAAAGAAGAAGGCATCGAACAAGATGGATTGCCCAGGTGGCATCATGTATGGCGTCAAATGTGGCAGCGGTAGTGAGGTTGGCCCAGGATTGGACATTCTTTCATTCTGCTGTGCATAGGTCGCTATGAGTCGGTTCGGACTCAATGGCACCTGACAACAAGAACAACAAATTACATGGCAGATCAGTCCAGCATATCTATGCAGAGAGAGCTAGCTACATGGCAGACGAGTCCAAAATGACTATATACGGAGAGCTAGCTACATGGCAGAGTAGCCCAACATGTCCATTTATAGAGTAGTAGTTACATGGCAGATGAGTCCAACATGCCCATATACTGAGAGTTAGCTACATGGCAGATAAGTCCAACATGTTCATACAGAGAAAGCTGGCTATATGACTGATGAGTTCACCATGTTCATATACAGAGAGCTAGCTACATGGCAGACAAGTCCAATATGTTCATATACAGAGAGCTAGCTACATGATAGAATACTGCAACATTTCCATATACAGAGTACTAGCTATATGGTAGATGAGTCCAACATGTCCATATACTGAGAGTTAGCTATATGGCAGATGAGTACATCATGTATATATACAGAGGACTAGCTACAAGGCAGATGAGTCCAACATGTTCATTCGGAGAGTGCTGTCTACGTGGCGTACAAGTCCAAAATGTCCATATACAGAGAGCTACCTACATGGCCCTGTAGTGCAGCATTTACAATTACAAGGTTCTAGCTACAAGGCAGATGAGTCCAATGTGTCCATATTCTGAGAGCTACCTACATGGCAGACGTGTCCAAAATTTCCATATACAGAGTACTAGCTACATGGTAGATGAGTCCAACATGTCCATATACTGAGAGTTAGCTACATGGCAGATGAGTACAACATGTGTATATTTAG
>NW_006408926.1:192882-194761 GCF_000296735.1 Chrysochloris asiatica
CCATATACTGAAAACTACCTACAAGGCAAACAAATCCAATATGTTCATATACAGAGAGCAAAATACTTGGCAGACGAGTCAAACATATCCATGCACAGAAAGCTAGCTACATGGCAGACGAGGCCAAAATGTCCATATACTGAGAGCTAGCTATAATGGCACCGTAGTCCAACATATCCATATACAGTGTATTAGCCACATGTCAGATGAGTCCAACATGTCCATATACTGAGAGTTAGCTACATTGTAGAAGAGTTTAACATGTGTATTTATAGAGGGCTAGCTACAGGCAGATATGTACAACATATTCATACAGAGAGCGCTGTCTACATGGCTGATGAGACTAACCAGGCCACATGCAGAGAGGTACCTACATGGAAGATCAGTCCAACTAATCCATGCACAGAGAGCTAGGTACATTTCAGAAGAGTAAAAATGTCCATATACAGAGTACTAGCAACATGGCAAGTGAATACATCATGTCCACATATTGAGAGTTAGCTACATGGCAGAGTAGTCCAATGTGTCCATAAACAGAATACTAGCTACTTGGCATATTAGTCCAACATGTCCATTCACAGAGAGCTACCTACATGGAAGACAAGTCCAATATGTCCATATACAGACAGATACCTATATGGCAGAGTAGTGCATCATATTTCCATATACATAGTTCTAGCTACATGGCAGATGAGTCCAATGTGTCCATACACTGAGAGCTAGCTATATGGCAGAGTAGTCCGACATGGCCATATAAAGAGTACTAGCTACATGGAAGATGAGTGCAACATGTGTATATTTAGAATGCTAGCTACAAGGCAGATGAGTCAAAAATATTCATACAGAGAGAGATGGCTACATGGCTGTTAAGTACAACAGGTTCATATACAGAGAGCTAGTTCCATGGCAAACAAGGCCCATTTGTTCATATACAGGGAGCTACCTACATGGCAAATTAATCCAAGATATGCATGCACAGAGAGCTAGGTACAGGGCAGACGAGTCCAAAATGTCCATAAACAGAGAGCTAGCTACATAGCAGAGTAGTGCAACATTAACATATACAGAGCACTAGCTACATGGCAGATGAGTCCAACATGTCCATATACTGACAGCTACCTACATGGTAGAGAAGTCCAATATGTTCATATATAGAGAGCTACCTACATGGCAGATCAGGTCAACATATCCATGCACAGAGAGCTAGCTATATGGCAGATGACTCCAAAATGTCCATATACAGAGAGCTAGCTACATGGAAGAATAGTCCAACATGTCCATATACAGAGTGCTAGCTAAATGGCAGATGAATCAAACATGTCCATATACTGAGAATTAGCTACATGACAGATAAGAACAACATGTTTATATATACAGAGGTATAGCTACAAGTCAGATGAGTCCAACATGTTCATACAGATGAAGCTGGATACATGGCAGACAAGTCCAAAATATCCCTACACAGAGAGTTACTTACATGGCCAAGTAGTGCAGGATTCGCATATACTATGTTCTAGCTACATGAAAGATGAGTCCAATGTGTTCATGAACTGAGAGCCAGCTCCATGGCAGATGAGTCCAACATGTCCATATACTGAGTACTATCTACATGGCATATGAATCCAACATGTCCATATACTGAGAGTTAGGTACATGGCAGATGAGTCCAACATGTTCATACAGAGACTGCTGGCTACATGGCAGACAATTCCAATATGTTCATATACAGAGAGCTACCTACATGGCAGATCAGTCCAGCAAGTCTATGACCAGAGAGCTAGCTACATGGCAGACGAGTCCATAATGTCCATATACAGAGAGCTAGCTACATGGCAGAGTAGTGCAACATTTCCATATACAGAGCACTAGCTACATGGCA
>NW_006408926.1:195021-198773 GCF_000296735.1 Chrysochloris asiatica
TAGCTACATGGCAGATGAGACCAACATGTGTATATTTAGTGGGCTAGGTACAAGGCAGATGAGTCGAAAATATTCATACAGAGAGAGCTGGCTACATGGCTGATGAGTCCAACATGTCCATACTGAGATCTAGAAACTTGGTAGAAATGTGCACTATGTTCATAAACAGAGAGCTACCTATATGGCAGATCAGTACAGCATATACTTGCACAGAGAGCTAGCTACAGGGCAGATGAGTCCAAAATGTCCATATACAAAGAGCTAGCTACATGGCAGAGTAGACCAATATGTCCATAAACAGATTACTACCTACATGGCAGATGAATCCAACATGTCCATATACTGAGAGTTAACTACATGGCAGATGAGTACAACATGTGTATATAGAGAGGACTACCTACAAGGAAGAGGAGTCCAACATGTTCATACAGAGAGAACTGGCTACATGGCAGACAAGTCCAAAATGTCCATACACAGAGAGCTACTTAAATGGCCGACTAGTACAGCATTGCATATACAAAGTTCTAGCTTCATAGCAGATGAGTCCAACGTGTCCATGTACTGAGAGCCAGCTACATTGCAGATGAGTCCAACGTGTTCATATACTGAGAGCTAGCTACAAGGCAGATGTGTCCAAAATGTCCAAACACAGAGTACTAGCTACATGGCAGATGAATCCAACATGTCCATATACTGAGAGTTAGCTACATGGCAGATGAGTACAATATGTTTATATAGAGAGGACTAGCAACAAGTCAGATGAGTCCAACATGTTCATACAGTGAGAGCTGGCTACAAGGCAGATAAGTCCAAAATGCCCATATACAGAAAGATAGGTACAAGGTCAAGTAGTTCAACATTTGCATATACAGATTTCTAGCTACATAGCCGAAGAGTAGTTCAACGTGTCCATGTATAGAGTACTAGCTACATTACAGATGAGTCCAACATGTCCATATACTGAGAGTTAGATACTTGGCAGATGTGACCACTATGTGTATATACAGAGGACTAGCTACAAGGCAGATGAGTCCAACATGTTGATATAGGGAGTGCTGGCTACATGTCTGATCAGTCCAACAGGTTCATATACAGAGAGGTAGCTGCATGGCAAATAAGTCCAATATGTTCATATACAGAGAGCTACCTACGTGGCAGAACAGTCCAAATATCCATGCACAGAGAGCTACCTACGTGGCAGACAAGTCCAAAATGTCCCTATACAGATTGCTAGCTATATGGCAGAGTAGTGCATCATATTTCCATATACAGAGTTCTACCTACATGGCAGATGAGTTCAACGTGTCCATATACTGAGAGCCAGCTACATGGCAGCTGAGTCAAATGTGTCCATATACTGAGAGCTAGTTACATGGCTCATGAATACAACATGTACCTATACTGAGAGTTAGCTACATGGCAGATGAGTCTAACATGTGTATATATAGAGGATTAGCTACATGGCATATTAGTCCAACATGTTCCTACAGAAGTGCTGGATACATGGCTGATGAATCCAACATGTCCATTTACAGAGAGCAAGCTACATGACAGACAAATCCAATATGTTCATATACAGAGAGGTACCTACATGGAAGATCAATCCATCATATCTATGCCTAGAGAGCTAGCTACATGACAGACAACTCCATAATGTCCATATACAAAGAGCTAGCTACATAGCAGAGTAGTGCAACATTTCCATATACAGAGCACTAGCTACATGGCAGATGAGTCCAACAAGTCCATATACTGACAGCTACCAATATGGCAGAGAAGTCCAATATGTTCATATACAGAGAGCTACCTACATGGCAGATGAGTCCAACATGTCCATATAGAGAGTGCTAGCTACATGGCAGATGAGTCCAACATGTTTATACACTGAGAGTTAGCTACATGGCAGATCAGACCAACATTTGTATATTTAGTGGACTAGGTTCAAGACAGATGAGACGAACATACTCATACAGAGAGAGCTGGCTGCATGCATGATGAGTCCAACATGTCCATATACTGAGAGCTAGAAACTTGGTAGAAATGTCTAATATGATCATAAGCACAGAGCGACCTCCATGGCAGATCAGTACAGCGTATCCATGCACAGAGAGCTAGCTACAGGGCAGACGAGTCCAAAATGTCCATATAAAAAGAGCTAGCTACATGGCAGAGTAGTCCAACATGTCCATATACAGAACACTAGCTGCATGTCAGATGAGTCCAACTTGTTCATATACTGAGAGTTAGCTACATGGCAGAAGAGACCAACATGTGCATATTTAGTGGGGTATGTATAAGGCAGATGAGTCGAGCATATTCATACAGAGAGAACTGTCTACATGGCTGATAAGTCCAACATGTCCATATACTGAGAGCTAGAAACTTGGTAGAAAAGTCCAATATGTTCATAAGCAGAGAGCTACCTACATGGCAGATCAGTACTGCATATCCATGCACAGAGAGCTAGCTACATGCAGACGAGGCCAAAATATCCACAAATAAAGAGCTAGCTACATGAGAGAGTAGTCCAACATGCCCATATACAGAGTACTAGCTACATGTCAGATGAGTCCAACATGGTCATATACTGAGAGTTAGCTACATGGCAGATGAGACCAACATGTGTCTATTTAGTGGGTTACGTATAAGGCTAATGAGTCAAACATATTCATACAGAGAGTGCTGGCTACATGGCTGATGAGTCCAATATGTTCATTTACAGAGAGCAAGCTACATGGCAGACAAATCCAATATATTCATATACAGAGAGCAACCTACATGGCAGATCAGTCCAGCATATCTATGCCCAGAGAGCTAGCTACATGGCAGACAAGTCCATAATGTCTATAAACAGAGAGCTTGCTACATGGCAAAGTAGTACAACATTTCCATATACAGAGCACTAGCTACATGGCAGATGAGTCCAACATGTCCATATACTGACAGCTACTTACATGGCAGAGAAGTCCAATATGTTCATATACAGAGAGCTACCTACATGGCAGATCAGTCCAACATATCCATGCACAGAGAGCTTGCTACATGGCAGAGTAGTGCATCATTTCCATATACAATATCTAGTTACATGGCAGATGAGCCAACGTGTCCATATACTGAGATCTAGCTACATGGCTCATGAATCCAACATGTCCATATACTGAGAGTTAGCAACATGGCAGATGAGTCCAACATGTGTATATATTGAGGACTAGCTACAATGCAGATGAGTACAACATGTTGATATAGGGAGTGCTGGCTACATGTCTGGTGAGTCCAACGTATTCATATACAAAGCAGTAGCTACATGGCAGACAAGTCCAATATGTTCATATACAGAGAGCTACCTATATATCAGATCAGTCCAACATATCCATGCACAGAGAGCTAGCTACATGGCAGAAAAGTAAAAAATGTCCCTATACAGATCGCTAGCTATATGGAAGAGTAGTGCATCATATTTCCATATACAGAGTTCGAGTTACATGGCAGATGAGTCCAAGGTGTCCATATACTGATAGCCAGCTACATGGCACTTGAGTCAAACGTGTCCATATACTGAGAGCTAGCTACATGGCTCATGAATCCAACATGTACATATACTGAGAGTTAGCTACATGGCAGATGAGTCTAACATGTGTATATATAGAGGATTAGCTACATGGCAGATTAGTCCAACATGTTCATACAGAAAGTGCTGGATACATGGCTGATGAATCCAACATGTCCATTTACAGAGAGCAAGCTACATGGCA
>NW_006408926.1:201999-204406 GCF_000296735.1 Chrysochloris asiatica
TAGCTACGTGGCAGATGAGTCCAACATGTCCATATACTGAGAGTTAGCTACATGGCATATGAGACCAATATGTGTATATTTAGTGGGCTAGGTTCAAGGCAGATGAGTCAAATATATTCATACAGAGAGAGCTGGATACATGGCTGATGAGTCCAACATGTCCATATACTGAGAGCTAGAAACTTGGTAGACAAGCCCAATATGTTCATATTCAGAGAGCTACTTACATGGCAGATGAGTACTACATATTCATGCACAGCCAGTTAGCTACATGGCAGACAAATCCAAAGTGTCCATATATAAAGAACTAGCTACATGACAGAGCAGTGCAACATTTCCACACACAGAGTTCTAGCTACATGACAGAGGAGTCCAATGTGTTCATATACTGAGAGCTAGCTACATGACAGATTAATCCAACATGCCATATACTGAGAGTTAGCTACATGAGCAGATGAGTGCAACATGTGTATATATAGAAAACTAGCAACAAGACAGATGAGTCCAACATGTTCAAACAGAGAGAGCTGGCTACATGTCAGATAAGTCCAAAAGGTCCATCTACAGAGAGCTTGATACATGTCTCATGAATCCAACATATCCATATACTGAGAGTTCGCTACATGGCAGATGAGTCTAACATGTGTATATATAGAAGATTTGCTACATGGTAGATGAGTCCAACATGTTCGTACAGAGAGTGCTGGCTACATGGCTGATGATTCCAACATGTCCATTTAGAGAGAGCAAGCTACATGGCAGACAAGTCCAATATGTTCATATACAGAGAGCTACCTACATGGCAGATCAGTCCAGCATATGTATGCACAGAGAGGTAGCTACATGGCAGACAAGTCCATAATGTCCATATACAGTGTGCTAGCTACATGGCAGAGTAGTGCAACATTTCCATATACAGAACACTAGCGACATGGTAGATGAGTCCAACATGTCCATATACTGACAGCTACCTACATGACAGAGAAGTCTAATATGTTCATATATAGAAAGCTACCTACATAGGAGATCAGTTCAACATATCCATGCACAGAGAGCTAGCTACATGGCAGATAAGTCCAAAATGTCCATGCACAGATAGCTAGATACATGGCAGAATAGTGCAACATTTCCATATGCATATTTCTAGTTACATGCAGATGAGTCCATATCCTGTGAGCTAGCTACATGGCAGAGTAATCCAACATGTCCATATACTGAGAGTTAGCTACATGACAGATGACTACTTTATGTGTGTTTTTAGAGGGTTACCTACAAGGCAGATGAATCCAACATGTTCATACACAGAGAGCTGGCTACATGGTAGACGAGTCCCAAATGTCCATATACAAAGAACTAACTACGTGGCAGAACAGTGCATCATTTCCATATACAAAGCTGTAGCTACATGGCAGTTGAGTCCAACGTTTCTATATCCTGAGAGTTAGCTACATGACATATGAGTCCAACATGCGTATGTTTGGAGCGTTAGCTACAAGGTAGATAACTCCAACATGTTCATATACCGAGAGCTGGCTATATGGCTGATGAGTCCAACATGACCATATACAGATAGCTAGCTTCATTACAGACAAGTCCAAAATGTCCATATACAGAGTACTAGCAACATGGCAGGTGAATCCAATATGTCCACATATTGAGAGTTAGCTACATGGCAGATGAGACCAATGTGTCCATATACTGAGAGCTAGCTACATGGCAGAGTAGTCCAACATGACTATATACAGAGTATCAACTACATGGCAGATGAAAGAAACATGTCCATATACTGAGAGTTAGCTACATGACAGATGAGTACAACATGCGTATGTTTAGAGGGTTAGCTACAAGGCAGATGAGTCCAACATGTTCATACACAGAGAGCTGGCTATATGGCTGATGAGTCAAACGTGTCCATATAGAGAGAGCTACCTACATGACAGACAAGTCCCTTATGTTCATATAGAGTGATATACCTACATGACTCATCAGTCCAGCATATCTATGCACAGAGAGCTAGCTACATGGCAGATGTGTCCAACATCTCCATATACTGAGAGCTAACTACATGGTAGAGTAGTCCAACATGTCCATGTAAAGAGTACTAGCTACATGGCAGATGAGTCCAACATGTGTATATTTAGAGGGCTATCTACAAGGCAGATGAATCAAATATATTCATACTGAGCGAGCTGGCTATATGCCTGATGAGACAGACATGTCCATATACTGACAGCTACCTACATGGCAGAGAAGACCAATATGTTCATAAACAGAGAGCTACCTACATGGCAGATCAGTCCAGCTATCTATGCACAGAGAGCTAGCCACATGGCAGATGAGTCCATAATGTCCATATACAGAGAGCTAGCTACATGGCAGAGTAGTGCAACATTTCCATATACAGAGC
>NW_006408926.1:214003-215921 GCF_000296735.1 Chrysochloris asiatica
CAGATGAGTCTAACATATGTATATATAGAGGACTAGCTACAAGGCAGATGAGTCCAACATGTTGATGCAGAGAGTATTGGCTACATGTCAGATGAGTCTAACATGTCCATGTACAGAGAGATATCTACATGACAGACAAGTCCAATATGTTTATCTTCAGAGAGTTAACTACAGGCCAGATCAGTCCAACATATCCATGCACAGAGAGCTAGATTCATGTCAGAGTAGTGCATTATTTCCATATACAGCGTTCTACCTACATGGCAGATGAGTCCAAAATGTGCATATACTGAGAGCCAGTAACATGGCAGATGAGTCCAACGTGTCCATATACTGAGAGTTAACTATATGACAGAGTAGTCCTACATATCCATATACAGAGTACTAACTACATGGCAGATAAGTCATACATGTCCATATTCTGAGAGTTAGCTACAAGGCAGATTAGTCTAATATATGTACATTTAGAGGGCTATCTACAAGGCAGATGAGTCAAACATATTCACACAGAGAGAACTGGCTACATGTCAGATGAGTCCAACAAGTCCATATACTGACATCTACCTATATGGGAGACAAGTCCAATATGATCATATAAAGAGGCCTACCTACATGGCAGATCAGTCCAGCATATCTATGCACAGAGAGGCAGCAACATGTCAGGCAAGTCCAAAATGATTATATACAGAGAGCTAGATACAATGCAGTGTAGTCCAACATGTCCAAATACAGAGTTCTATCTACATGGCAGATGAGAATAACGTGTCCATATACTGAGAGTTAGCTACATGGCAGAATAGTCCAGCATGTCCAAATACAGAGTTCTAACTACATGGTAGATGATAATAATGTGTCCATATACTGAGAGCTAGCTACATCGCTGAGTAGTAAACCATATCCCTATATGGAGTACAAGCTACATGCAGATGAGTCTAACATGTGCATATACTGAGAGTAAGCTACATGGCAGATGAGTCCAATATGTGTATGTTTAGAGGGCTATCTACAAAACAGATAAGTCAAACATATTCACACAGAGAGAACTGGCTACATGGATCATGAGTCCAACATGTCCATAAACTGACAGCTGCTTGTATTGCAGACAAGTCCAATATGTTCATATACAGAGAGATAACTACATGGTAGATCAGTCCAGCATATCTATGCACAGAGAGCTAGCTACATGGCAGAGGAGTCCAAAATTACTATAGGTGGAGAGATAGCTACATGGCAGAGTAGTCCAACATGCCTAAATACAGAGTTCTAACTACATGGCAGATGAGAAAAACATGTCCATATACTGAGAGTTAGCTACATGGCAGAGTCGTGCAACATGCCCAAATACAGAGTTCTAACTACATGGCAGATGAAAATAACGTGTCCATATACTGAGAGCTAGCTACATGGCACATGAGTCCAAAATGTCCATATACTGAGAGTTAGCTACATGGAAGATGAGTACAACATGTATATATAAATGACTAGCTACAAGGCAGATGAATCCATCATGTTCATACACAGAGTGCTTGCTACATGACTGATGAGTACAACATGTCCATATGCAGAGAGCAAGCTGCATGGCAGACAAGTCCAATATGTTCATATTCAGAGAGATACATACATGACAGATCAGTTCAACATATCCATATACAGAGAGGTAGCTACATGGTAGACAAGTCCAAAATGTCCATATATAAAGGTAGATACATGGCAGAGTAGTGCAACATTTCTCAATACAGAGTTCTACCTACATGGCAGATGAGTCCAACGTGTCCATATGCTGAGAGCTAGTTACATGGCAGAGTAGTCCAACTTATCCATATACAGAATGCAAGGTACGTGGCAGATGTGTCCAACATATCCATATACTGAGAGTTAGCTACATGGCAGATGAGTCCAACATGTGTATATATAGAGG
>NW_006408926.1:216021-221344 GCF_000296735.1 Chrysochloris asiatica
GACTAGCTACAAGGCAGATGAGTCCAACATGTTCATACAGAGGGAGTTGGCTTCATGGCAGACGAGTCCAAAATGTCCATATACAGAGAGATAACTTCATGGCCGAGTTGTGCAACATTTCCATATACATAGTTCTAGCTACATGGCAGATGAGTCCAAGGTGTCCATATACTGAGAGCTAGTTACACGTCAGAGCAGTCCCACATGTCCACATACAGAGTACTAGCTACATGGCAGATGAGTCCAACATGTCTATATACTGAGAGTTAGTTACATAGCAGATGAATCCAACATGTGTATATATAAAGGACTAGCTACAAGGCAGATGAGTCCAACATGTTGATACAGAGAGTGCTGGCTACATGTCTGTTGAGTCCAACAAGTCAATATACATAGAGGTAGCTACATGACAGATGAGTCCATTATGTTCATATACAGAGAGCTATCTACAGGGCAAATCAGTCCAACATATACATGCACAGAGAGCTAGCTACATGGCAGATGAGTCCAAAATGTCCATATAAAGAGAACTATCTACATGTCAGAGTAGTGCACCATTTCCGTATACAGAGTTTTAGCTACATGGCATATGTGTCCAACGTGTTCATATTCTGAGAGCCAGTTACATGGCAGATGAGTCCAACATGTTCATAAACTGAGAGTTAACTACATGGCAGCGTAGTCCAACATGTCCATATACAGAATGCTAATTACATGGCAGATGAGTCCAACCTGTCTATATACTGAGAGTTAGCTACATGGCAGATGAATCCAATATGTGTATATATAGAGGATTAACTACAAGGCAGAAGATTGCAACATATTGATACAGAGAGTGCTGGCTATATTTCTGATGAGTCCATCATGTCCATATACATAGAGGTAGCTACATGGCAGACAAGTCTGATATGTTAATATAAAGAGAGATAACTAAATGCAGATCCGTCCAACATACACATGAACAGTGAACTACCTTCATATCAGACGAGTCCAAAATGTCCATATACAGAGAGCTGACTACATGACAGAGAAGAGCAACATTTCCATATACAGAGTTCTAGCTACATGCCAGATGAGTGCAACGTGTGCATATACTGAGAGCTAGCTACATGGCAGAGTAGTCCAACATGTCCATATGCAGAGTACTAGCTACATGGCAAATGAATCCAACATGTCCTTATACTGAGTTAGCTACATAATAAATGAGTCCAACATGTGTATGTTTAGAGGGATAGCTACAAGGAAGATGACTCTAACATGTTCATACACAGATAGTTGGCTACATGACTGATGAGTCCAACATGTCCATATACATAGAACTAGCTACATAACAGACAAGTCTCATATGTTCATATTCAAAGAGCTAGCTACATGGCAGAGTATTCCTACATTTCCACATAGAGAGTACTAGGTACATAGCAGATGAGTCCAACATGTCCATATTCTGAGAGTTACCTACATGGCAGATGAGGCCAACGTGTATATATAGAGAGGAATAGCTACAAGTTAGATGAGTCCAAAATGTTGATACAGAGAGTGCTAGCTACATGTCTGATAAGTCCAACATGTCCATATACAGAGAGGTAGCTACATGACAGACAAATCCAATATGTTCATATACAGAGATCTACCTACAGGCAGATCAGTCCAACATATCCATGCACAGAGAGCTAGCTACATGGTAGACGAGTCCAAAATGTCCATATAAAGATAGCTAATTCCATGGCAGAGTAGTGCATCATTTACATATATTGAGTTCTAGCTACATGCCAGAGGAGTTCAACATGAGTATACTTGGAGGGCGAGCTACAAGCCAGAGTAGTAGAACATATTCATTCAGAGATAGCTGGCTACACGGATGAAGAGTCCAACATGTCTATATACTGAGAGTGAGCTGCATTGCAGACAAGTAACATATGTTCATATAAAGAGATCTTTCTAAATGGCAGATCACTCCAGCATATCTAGGCACAGAGAATCAACTACATGGCAGAGGAGTCTAAAATGTCCACATACAGAGAGCTAGCTACATGACAGAGTAGTGCAACATTTCCATATACAGGTTTCTAGCTACATGGCAGATGAGTTCAATGTGTCTAAATACTTAGAGCTAGCTACATGGCAGAGTAGTCCAACATGTCCATATTATAGAACTACCCACATGGCAGATGAGTCCAACATGTGTATATATAAAGGACTAGCTACAAGGCAGATGAGTCCATGTTCATACAGAGAGAGCTGGCTACATGGCAGATGAATACAACATGTGGATATACAGAGAGCTAGCTGCATGGCAGACAAGTCCCATATGTTCATATACAGAGAGCTATCTACATGGCAGATCAGTACAATATATCCATGTACAGAGAACTATCTACATGGCAGATCAGTCCAAAATGTCCATATGCAGAGAGCTAGCTCTATGTCAGGGTAGTGCAACATGCCCAAATACAGAGTTCTAACTACATGGCAGATGAGAATAACGTGTCCGTATACTGAGATTTAGCTACATGGCAGTGACGTGCAACATGCCCAAATACAGAGTTCTAACTACATGGCAGATGAGAATAACATGTCCATATACTGAGAGTTAGCTACATGGCAGAGTAGTCCAACATGCCCAAATGCAGAGTTCTAACTATATGGCAGATGAGAAAAATATGTCCATATACTGAGAGTTAGCTACATGGCAGAGCAGTTCAACATTCTCAAATACAGAGTTCTAATTACATGGCAGATGAGAATAATGTGTCCATATACTGAGAGCTAACTACATGGCAGATGAGTCCAACATATCCATATACACAGAGTTAGCTACATGGCAGATGAGTACAACATGTATATATAGAGGACTAGCTACAAGGCAGATGAATCCAACATTTTCATACACAGAGAGATGGCTACATGGCTGATGTGTACAACATGCCCATATGCAGAGAGCAAGCTACATGCCAGACAAGTCCAATATGTTCATATACAGAGAGGTATATACATGACAGATCAGTTCAACATATCCATGTACAGAGAGCTAGCTACATGGCAGACGAGTCCAAAATGTCCATATATAAAGGTAGCTACATGGCAGAGTAGTGCAACATTTCTATATACAGAGTTCTAGCTACATGGCAGAGTAGGCCATCATGTCCATATGCAGAGTACTAGCTACATGGCAGATGAATCCAACATGTCCATATACTGAGATTTAGCTACATGACATATGAGTCCAACATGTATATGTTTATAGGGTTCGCTACAAGGCAGATGACTCCAACATGTTCACACACAGCGAGTGGGCTACATGGCTGATAAGTCCAACATGTCCACATACAGAGAGGTAGATACATGGCAGACAAGCTCAATATGTTCATATACAGAGAGCTACCTACTTTGCAGATCGGTCCAGCATGTCTATGCACAGAAAGCTAGCTACATGGCAATCGAATCCAAAATGTCCATATACAGAGAGCTAGCTACATGTCAGAGTAGTGCATCATTTCCATATACAGAGTTCTAGCTAAATGTCAGATGAGTCCAACGTGTCCATATTCTGAGAGCTAGCTACATGGGAGAATATTCCTAAATGTCCATATATAGAGTACTAGCTACATGTCAGATGATTCCAATATGTGATAATACTGAGAGTTAGCTACATGGTGGATGAGTCCTACATGTGTACATATAGCAGACTAGCTATACGGCAGATGAGTCCAACATGTTCATACAGAGAGAGCTGGCTACATGGCAGACAAGTCCAAAATGTCCGTATACAGAGATCTAGCTACATGACAGAGTAGTGCAGCATTGCCATATACAGAGTTCTAGCTAAATGGCAAGTGAGTCCAACATGTCCATATACTGAGAGATAGCTACATGGCAGAGTTGTCCAACATGCCCATATACAGAGTACTAGTTACATGGCAGATGATTCCAACATGTCCATATACTGAGAGCTGGTTAATTGTTAGACAAGTCCAATATGTTCATATGCATTGAGATACCTAAATGGAAGATTAGTCCAGTTTATCCTTGCACAGAGAGCTAATTACATGGCAGACGAGTCAAAAATGTCCATATACAGAGAGCTAGCTACATGGCAGAGTAGTGCAACATTTCCATATACAGAGTCCTAGCTACATGGCAGATGAGACAATCGTGTCCTTATACTGAGAGCTAGGTACATGGCGGATGAGCCCAACATGTCCATATACTGTGATTAGCTACATGGCAGATGACTCCAACATTTGTATAATTAGAGGGCTAGATACAAGGCAGATGAGTCGAACATGTTCATACACAGAGAGCTGGCTATATGTCTGATGAGTCCATTATGTCCATATTGTGAGAACCATCTATATTGCAGACAACTCCAATATGTTCATTGTAGATTACTCCAATATATCCATGCACATACAGCTAGCTACATGGCACACGAGTCCAAAATATCTATATACAGAGAGCTAGGTTTATGGCAGAATAGTGCAACATTAACAAAAACAGTTTTGTAGCTAAATGGCAGAGTAGTCCAACATGTCCATATACTGAGATCTAGCTACATGGCAGAGTAGTCCAACATATCCATATGCAGAGCACTAGCTACATGAAATATGAATCAACATGTCCATATACATGATTTAGCTACATGACAGATGAGTTCAACATGTGTATGATTAGAGGGTTAGCTACAAGGCAGATTACTCTAACATGTTCATACACAGAGAGTTGGCTACACGGCTGATAATTCCAACATGTCCATATACAGAGTACTAACTACATGGCAGATGAGTCTTACATGTCTATATACTGAGAGTTAGCTACATGACATTTGAGTCCAACATGTGTATATTTATAGGGCAAGCTACTAGGCAGATGAGTACAACAAGTTCCTACAGAGAGAGCTGACTTCATGGTTAATGAGTCAAACATGTCCATATACAGACAGCTACCCACAAGGCAGACATGTGTAATATATTCACAAACAGAGTACTAGCTACATGGCAGATAAGTCCAACATATCCATGCACAGAGAGCTAGCAACATGGCAGACAAGTCCAACATGTCCATATACAAAGAGCTACCTACATGGCAGAGAAGTCACATATGTTCATAGGGAGCTAACTACATGGCAGATTAATCCAGCATATCTATGCATAGAGAGTTATCTACATGGCAGATGAGTCCAAAATGTCCATATACAGAGAGATAGCTACATGACACAGTAGTGCAACAATTCCATATATGGAGTTCTATCTACATGAAAGATGGGTCCAACGTGTCCATATACTGAGAGGTAGCTACGTGGCAGAGTAGTCCAACATGTTTTTAT
>NW_006408926.1:221764-224807 GCF_000296735.1 Chrysochloris asiatica
CAGAGTATTTCAACATGTCCATACACAGAGTAATAGCTACATGGCAGATGAGTCCAACATGTCCATATACTGAGAGTAGGCTATATGGCAGATGAGTCAAACCTGTGTATATATAGGGGACAAGCTACAAGTCAGATGAGTCCAACAAGTTCATACAGAGAGAGCTGGCTGCATGACTAATGAGTCCAACATATCCATATACATAGAGCTAGGTACATGGCAGAGAAGTCCAATATGTTCATATACAGAGAGCTACCTACATGGCAGTTTAGTTTAACTTATGCATTCACAGAGAGATAGCTACATGGTAGACGAGTAGAAAATGTCCAAATACAGAGAGATAGCTACATGGCAGAGTAGTGTCACATATCCATATTCAGAGCTCTAGCTACCTGGAGATGAGTCCAACATGTCTTATACTGAGATCTAGCTATATGGCAGAGTAGTCCAACATGTCCATATACAAAGTACAAGCTACATGACAGATGAGTCCTACACGTCTATATAATGAGATGTAGCTACATAAAAGGTGAGTTCAATAAGTGTATATATAGAGGAGCAGCTACAAGGCATATAAGTCCAACATGTTCATCCACAGAGAGCTGGCTACATGGTTGATGAGTCCAACATGTCCATACACAGAGCGCTAGCTGCATGGCAGACAATTCCAATATGTTCATATTCAGAGAGCTACATACATGACAGATCTGTCCATCATATCCATGCACAGATTGCTAGCTACATTGCATATGAGTCCAAAATGTCCATATAAAGAGAGTTAGATACATGGCAGAGAAGAGCAACATTACCATATACAGAGTTCTATCTACAAGGCAGATGAGTCCAACGGGTCCATATTAATGAGAATTAGCTACAGGGCAGAGTTGTCCAACATGTCCATATACAGAGTACTAGCTATATGGCAGATGAGTCGAACAATTCCATATACTGAGAGTTAGCTACATGGCAGATGAGTCCAACATATGTATATATAGAGGAGTACCTACAAGGCAGATGAGTCCAACATGTTCATACAGAGAGAGTTGGCCACATGGTTGATGAGTTCAACATGTCCATATACAGAGATATAGCTACATGTCACACAAGTACAATAAGTTCATATACAGAGAGCTACCTACATGACAGATCAGTGCAACATATCCATTGACAGAGAGCTAGCTACATGGTAGATAAGTGAAAAGTGTACATATAGAGAGAGCTAGCTACATGACTGAGTAGTGCATCATTTCCATATAGAGAGTTCTAGCTACATGCCTGACGAGTCAAACGTGTGCGTATACTGAGAGCTAGCAACATGGCAGAGTAGTCCTACATGTTCATATACAGAGTACTTGCTACATGGCAGATGAATCCAACATGTTCATATACTGACAGCTACCTGGCACATGAGTTCAACATGTGTATATTTAGAGATATAGCTAAAATGTAGATGAGTTCAACATATTCATACACAGTGAGGGGGCTACATGGCTGATGAGTACAACATGTAGATATACTGAGAAATAGCTACATGGCAGACAAGTCCAATATGTTCATATAGAGAGAGCTACCTACATGGCAGAACACTCCAACATACCCATGAACAGAGAGCTAGCTACATGGTAGATGAGTCCAAAATGTCCACATACAGAGAGCTAGCTACATGGCAGAGTAATGCATCATCTCCATATACAGAGTTCTAGATACCTGTCAGATGAGTCCAACGTGTCCATATACTGAGAGGTAGTTACATCGCACAGTAGTGAACATTTCCATATACGGGCTTCTAGCTACATGGAACATGAGTCCATCATATCCATGTACTGAGAGCTAGCTACATGGCGGAGAAGTCTAACATGTCTGTATACAGAGAATAGCTACATGGCAGATGAGTCCAACATGTCCATATACTGAAAGTTAGCTACATGGCAGATGAGTCCAACTTGTGTATATATAGAGAACTAGCTACAAGACAGAAGTGTTCAACATGTTCCTACACAGAAAACTGGCTACATGGCTGATGAATCCATCATGTCCATATACAGAGAACTAGCTACATGGCAGACAAGTTGAATATGTTCATATACAGATAGATACCTGCATGACATATCAGTCCAACATGTCCATGCAGAGATAGCTAGCTACATGTGAGACAAGTCTAAAATGTCCATATACAGAGAGCTAGCTACATGGCTGAATATTGCAGCTTTTCATATACAGAGTTCTAGCTACATGGCAGATGAGTCCAACATCTCCATATATTGAGAGCTAGCTACATGGCAGAGTAGTCCAATATTTCCATATACAGAGTTCTAACTACATAGTAGATGAGTCCACGTGTCCATATACTGAGAGATAATTACATGGCAGATATATAGTCCAACATGTCCATATACAGAGTACTGGCTACATTGCAGATAAGTCCAACATATCCATGCACAGAGAGCTATCAACATGGCAGATGAGTTCCAAAAGTCCATATACAGAGAGCTAGCTACATGAAATGTTAGTGCAACATTTCCATATACAGTGTTCTAACTACTTGGCAGATGAGTCCAACGTGTCCATATACTAAGAGCTAGGATCATGGGAGAGTAGTCTAACATGTCCATATACAGAGTAATAGCTACATGGCAGATTAGTCAAACATGTCCATAACCTGAGAGTTAGCTACATTTCAGATGAGAACAACATGTGTATATTTAGAGGACTAGCTATAAGCAGATGAGTCTAACATGTCCAAACAAAAATATATCTTCATGGCAGAGAAGTCCAATATGTTCATATATAGAGAGTTACCTACATGGCAGATCAGTCCTATTTATCCATGCACCGAGAGCTAGCTACATGGCAGACAATTCCAAAATGTCCATATAAAGAGAGCTAGCTACATTGCAGTGTAGTGCAACATTTCCATATTTGGAGCTCCAGCTACATGGCAGATGAATCCCATATGTCCGTATACTGAGAGCTAGCTATATGGCACAGTAGTCCAACATGTCCATATACAGAGTACAAGCTACATGGCAGATGAGTCCAACAT
>NW_006408926.1:224907-227162 GCF_000296735.1 Chrysochloris asiatica
GTCCAACATGTCCATATACAGAGTACAAGCTACATGGCAGATGAGTCCAACATGTCCATGCACTGAGAGGTAGCTACATGACAGATGAGTCCAACATGTGTATATTTACAGGACAAGCTATTAGGCTGATGAGTCCAACATGTTCATACAGAGAGCTGGCTACGTGGCTGATGAGTCCAACATATCCATATGGCCAACATGTCAAATATGTTCATGTACAGAGAGTTACCTACATGGCAGATTAATCCAACCCATCCATGCACAGAGAGTTAGCTACATTGCAGACGAGTTCAAAATGTCCATAAACAGAGAGCCAACTACATGGCAGAGTAGTCCAATATGTTCAACTACAGAGTACTAGCTACATGGCAGGTGAGTCCAACATCCCCATGTACTGAGAGTTAGCTACATGGCAGATGAGTACAACATGTATATATAGAAAAGTAGCTACTAGGCAGTTGAGTCCAACATGTTTCTACAAAGAGAGCTGGATACATGACTGATGAGTCCAACATGTCCATATGCAGAGAGCTACCTAAATGGCAGTGAAGTCCAAAATATACATATACAGATAGCTAACTAACTACATGGCAGATCTGTCCAACTTATCCTTGCACAGAGTGCTAGCTACATGTCAGACGAGTCCAAAATGCCATATAAAGAGAGCTAGCTACAGGGCAGAGTAGTGCAACATTTCCATATTCAGAACTCTAGCTACATGGCAGATGAGTCCCACCTGTCCATATAATGAGAGCTGGCTACATAGCAGAGTATTTCAACATGTCCATATACAGAGTACTAGTTACATGTCAGATGAGTCCAACATGTCCAGATACTGAGAGTTAGCTCCATGGCAGATGAGTGCAACACATGTATATTTACAGGACAATCTACTAGGCTCATGAGTCCAACATGTAAATACAGAGAGAGGTGGCTACATGGCTGATGATTAAAACATGTCCATATACTGACAGATTCCTACATAGTAGACATGTATAATATGTTCATATACAGAGAGCTGCCTACTTGGCAGATTAGTCCAACATATCCATTCACAGAGAGCTAGCTACATGAGAGAGGAATCAAAAATGTCCATATACAGAGAGGTAGCTACATGGCAAAGTAGTGCAACGTTTCATATACAGAGTTCTAGGTACATGGCAGATGGGTTTAAAGTGTCCTTATACTGACAGCTAGCTACATGGCAGAGTAGTCCAGCATGTCCATATACTGAATTCTAACTACTTGACAGATGAGTCCAACGTGTCTATATACTGAGAGCTAGCTACATGGCAGAGTAGTCAAAAATATCCATATACAGAGTACTAGCTACATGGCAGAACAATCCAACATATCCATGCACAGAGAGCTAGCTTCATGGCAGATGATTCCAATATCTTCATATACAGAGTGTTACCTACTTTGCACATCATTCCAACATATCCTTGTACAGAGAGCTACCTACATGGCTGACGATTCCAAAATGTCCATATACAGAGAGCTATCTAAATGGCAGAACAATGCAACATTTCCATATACAGAGTTCTAACTACATGGCAGATGAGTCCTACGTGTTCATGTACAGAGAGCTAGCAACATGTCAGTGTAGTGCAACATTTCCATATATGGAGTTCTAGCTACATGGCAGATGAGTCCACCATGTCCATATACTGAGAGCTAGCTACATGGTAGAGTAGTCCAGCACATCCATATACAGAATTCTAACTACTTGGCAGATGAGTCCAACTTGTCCATATACTGAGAGCTAGCTACATGACAGAGTAGTCCAAAATGTCCATATACAGAGTACTAGCTACATGGCAGATCAATCCAACATATCCATGAACAGAGAGTGAGCTTCATGGCAGACAATTCCAATATCTTCATATACAAAGTGTTACCTACTTTGCAGATCATTCCAACATATCCTTGTTCAGAGAGCTAGCTCCATGGCAGACGAGTGCAAAATGCACATATACAGAGAGTTAGCTATATGGCAGAGGAGTGCAACATTTCGATACAAAGAGTTCTAGCTACATGGCAGAGTAGTCCAACGTGTCCATATACTGAGAGCTAGCTATATGAGAGAGGAGTCAAAAATGTCCATATACAGAGAGGTAGCTACATGGCAAAGTAGTGAAACGTTTAATATACAGAGTTCCAGGTACATGACAGATGGGTCTAACGTGTCCTTATACACAGTACTAGCTACATTGCAGATGAGTCCAACATGTCCATATACTGAGGGATAGCAA
>NW_006408926.1:227807-228973 GCF_000296735.1 Chrysochloris asiatica
AAAAATGTCCATATACAGAGAGGTAGCTACATGGCAAAGTAGTGAAACGTTTAATATACAGAGTTCCAGGTACATGACAGATGGGTCTAACGTGTACATATACTGACAGTTAGCTACATGGCAGAGTAGTAGAACATTTCCACATACAGAGTCCTAGCTACATGGCACATGAGTCCAACGTATCCATATACTGAGAGCTAGCTACATGGCAGAGTAGTCTAGCATGTCCATATACAGAATTCTAACTACTTGACAGATGAGTCCAACGTGTCCATATACTGAGAGCTAGCTACATGGCAGAGTAGTCAAAAATATCCATATACAGAGTACTAGCTATATGGCAGAACAATCCAGCATATCCATGAACAGAGAGCTAGCTTCATGGCAGACGATTCCAATATATTCATATACAGAGTGTTACCTACTTTGCAAATCATTCCAATATATCCTTGTACAGAGAGCTACCTACATGGCTGACGATTCCAAAATGTCCATATACAGACAGCTAGCTACATGGCAGAAGAGTGCAACAATTCCATATACAGAGTGCTAGCTACATGGCAGATGAGTCCAGCGTGTTCATGTACAGAGAGCTAGCAACATGTCAGAGTAGTGCAACATTTCCATATACAGAGTTCTAGCTATATGGCAGATGAGTCAAACGTGTCCATATACTGAGAGCTAGCTACATGGCAGAGTAGTCCAGCATGTCCATATACAGATTTCTAACTACTTGGCAGATGAGTGCAATGTGTCCATATACTGAGAGCTAGCTACATGGCAGAGTAGTGCAAAATGTCCATATACAGAGTACTAGTTACATGGCAGATCAATCCAACATATCCATGAACAAAGAGCTAGCTTCATGGCAGACAATTCCAATATCTTCATATACAGAGTGTTACCTACTTTGCAGATCATTCCAACATATCCAAGTTCAGAGAACTAGCTCCATGGCAGATGAGTCCAAAATGCCCTTATACAGAGAGTTAGCTATATGGCCGAGGAGTGCAACATTTCCATACAAAGAGTTCTAGCTACATGGCAGAGTAGTCCAACGTGTCCTTATACACAGTACTAGCTACATTGCAGATGAGTCCAACATGTCCATATACTGAGAGTTAGCTACATGGCAGATGAGTCCAACATGTGAATATATAGAGGAG
>NW_006408926.1:229073-232613 GCF_000296735.1 Chrysochloris asiatica
TAGCTACATGGCAGATGAGTCCAACATGTGAATATATAGAGGAGTAGCTACAAGGCAGATGAATCCAACATGTTCATACAGAGAGAGCTGGCTACATGGCTGATGAGTCCAACATGTCCATATAAAGACAGTTAGCTACAGAGCAGACAAGTCCAATATGTTCTTATACAGGGAGCTCCCTACATGGCAGATTATTCCAACTTATCCATGCACAGAGCGCTTGTGTCATGGCAGATGAGTCAAAAATGTCCATATATCGACTGATAGCTCCATGGCAGAGTAGTGCAACATTTCTATATACATATTTCTAGATACTAGGCAGATAACTGCAATGTGCCCATATACTGAGAGTTAGTTACATGGCAGATGAGTCCAAATGTCCATATACAGAGTACAAGCTACATGACAGATAAGTCCAACGTGTCCTTAGTCAGAGAGATAGCTACATGACAGACGAGTCCAATATGTTCATATACAGAGAGCTACATACTTGGCAGATCAGAACAACATATACATGATCAGAGAGCTAGCTACATGACAGACAAGTCCATAATATCCATGTGCAGAGAGGTAGCTACATAATATCCATATACAGAGAGGTACTACATGGCAGAGTAGTGCAACATTTCCATATACAGAGTTCTAGCTACATGGTAGATGAGTTCAACGTGTCCATATACAGAGAGATAGCTACATGGCAAACTAGTCCAACATGTCCATATACAGAGTATTAGCTACATGGCAGATGGGGCCAACATGTGTATATTTAGAGGACTAGCTACAAAGCAGGTGAGTCCAACATATTCATGCAGAGAGAGCTGGCTACATGGCTGATGTCCATATACAGAGCCCAACATGTCCATATACAGAGATATAGCTTCAGGCAGACAAGTTCAATATGTTCATATACAGAGAGCTATCTACATTGCAGATTAGTCCAATATATCCATGCAAAGAGAGCTATCTACATGGAAGACGAGTCCAAGATGTCCATATAGAGAGAACTAGCCACATATCAGAGTAGTGCAACATTTCCATATACAGAGTTGTAGCTACATGGCAGATGATTCCAACGTGTCCATATACTGAGAATTAGCTACATGCCAGGTGAGCCCAACATGTCCATATACTGAAAGTTAGCTACATGGCAGGTGAGTCTAACATGTCCATATACTTAGACTTAGCTACATGGCAGATGAGTCTAACATGTTTATATATATAGGCCTAGCGACAAGGCAGATGACTCCAATGTGTTCATACAGAGAGAGTTGGCTACATTGCTGATGAGTCCAACATGATATACAGAGAGCTAGCTACATAGCAGACAAGTCCAATATGTTCTTATACAGAGAGCTACCTACATGACAGACCAGTCCAACATAACCATGCTTAGAGAACTAGCTACATGGCAGACGAGTCCGTAATACCCATATACATAGAGCTATCAACATGGCAGAATAGTGAAATATTTCCAAATACAGAGATCTAGCTACATGGCAGATGAGTGTAAGGTGTCCATCTACAGAGTACTAGCTACATGGCAGAGTAGTCCAACATGTCCAGATACTGAGTTCTAGCTACATGGCAGATGAGTCCATCATGTCCATATACTGAGAGGTAGCTACATATCAGAGTAGTGCAACCTTTCCATATACCGAATTCTACCTCCATGGCAGATGAGTCCAACGTGTCCACATACTGAGAGCTAGCTACATGGCAGAGTAGTCCAATATTTCCATATACAGGGTATTACCTACATTGCAGAATAGTCCACCGTGTCCAGATACTGAGTTCTAGCTACATGGCAGATGAGTCCATCTTGTCCATATACTGAGAGCTAGCTTCATGTCAGAGTAGTGCAACATTTCCATATACAGAAATCTACCTCCATGGCAGATGAGTACAATGTGTCCACATATGGAGAGCTAGTTACATGGCAGAGTAGTCCATCATTTCCACATAAAGAATACTAGCTACATCGCAGATGAGTTCATCATGCTCATATACTGAGTGTTACCTACATTGCAGATGAGTCCAACATGTGCATATATAAAGGACTAGCTACAAGGCAGATGAGTCCACCATGTTCATACAGAGAGAGATAGCTACATGGCTAATGAGACCAACATGTCCATGTACAGACTCATGGCAGAGTAGTGCCATATTTCCATATACAGAGTGCTCACTACATGGCAGATGAGTCCAATTTGTCCATATACTGAGAGCTAGCTACATGGCTGAGTAATCCAACATGTCCATATACAGAGTACTAGCTACATAGCAGATGAGTTCAATATGTTCATATACTGAGAGTTAGTTACATGGCAGATGAGTCCAACAAGTGTACATGTAGAGTACTAGCTACAAGGCAGATGAATCCAACATGTTCATACAGAGAGAACTGGCTACATGTGTGATGAATCCAACATGTCCATATACAGAGAGTTAGCTACATGCCAGACAAGTCCAATATGTTCATATACAGGAAGCTACCAACAAGGCACATCAGCCGAACATATCCATATACAAAGAGCTAGGTTCATGGCAGATGAGTCCAAAATGTCCATATACAGAGAACTAGCTACATGGCAGAGTAGTGCAACATTTCCATTTATAGAGTTCCAGGTACATGTAACATGAGTCCATCGTATCCATATATTGAGAGCTAGCGACATGGCAAAGTAGTCCAACATGTCCATATACACAGTACTAGCTGTATGGCAGATGAGTTCAACTTGTCCATATACTGAGAGTAAGCTACATGGCAGAGGAGTCCAACATGTGTATATATAGAGGACTAGCTACAAGGCAGATGAATCCAACATGTTCATACAGAGAGAGCTGTTTACATGGCTGATAAATCCAACATGTCCATATACAGAGAGTTAGCTACATGGCAGAAAAGTCCAATATTTTCATATACAGGAAGCTACCAACATGGCAGATCAGTACAACATATCCATGTACTAAAAGCTAGCTTCATGGCAGATTAGCCCAAAATGTCTATATTCAGAAAGCAAGCTATATGACACAGTAGTGCAACATTTCCATATACAGATTACTCGCTACATGCCAGATGAGTCCAACGTGTCCATATACTGAGAGCTAGCTTCATGTCAGAGTAGTCCAACATATCTATATATTGAGAGATAACTACATGGAAGATGAGTCCAACATGTGTATATATAGTGGACTAGCTTCAAGGCAGATGCGTGCAACAAGTTCATTGAGAGAGAGCTGGCTTCATGGCTCATGAGTCCAACATGTTCATATACAAAGAGCTAGCTACATGGCTAGAAAACCAAAAGAGTAGAACACGGTCAGCATTTCTCAAGCTGGGGGAACTGAAGAAAAAATCTAAGCCTCGACTTTCGTTATTGAAAGATTCACTGGGCAAATTATTGAATGATGCAGAATGCATCAAGAAAAGATGGAAGGAATACACATAGTCATTTTGCCAAAAGGAAATGGTTAATATTCAACCATTTCAAGAGATACCATATGAACAAGAGCCAATGATACTCAGAGAGGAAGTCCAAA
>NW_006408926.1:233810-237816 GCF_000296735.1 Chrysochloris asiatica
AGATCTGTTTTGGAAGAAGTGCAGCCAGAGTGCTCCTTGGAGGCCAGGATGGCTAAGCTTCGTCTCTCATACTTTGGACATATTGTCCGGAGGAAACAGCCATTGGAGAAGGATGTCATGCTGGGTAAGGTGGATGGTCAGAGAAAAAGAGGAAGACCCCCAAAAAGATGGATCAGCCAGGTGGCATCATTGATGGCGTCAAATGTGGCAGCTGTAGTGAGGTTGGCCCAGGATCGGACATTGTTTCGTTCTGCTGTGCATGGGATCGCTGTGAGTCGGTTCCAACTCGATGGCACCTGACAACAATAACAACAAGCTACATGGCAGACAAGTCCAAAATGTCCATATATAGAGAGCTAGCTAAATGACAGAGTAGTGCTACATTTCCATATACAGAGTTCTAGCTACATGGCAGATAAGTCCAACATGTCCATATACAGAGAGCTAGCTACATGCCAGAGTAGTCCAACATGTCCTTATACAGTGTACTAGCTACATGGCAGATGAGTTCAACATGTGTATATTTAGAGGACTAGCTACAAGGCAGATGAGTTCAATATGTATATACAGAGAGAGATGTCTACATGGCTGATGAGTCTAAATTGTCCATGTACAGAAAGCTAGATATATGGCAGACAAGTCCGATATGTTACTATACAGAGAGCTATGTACATGACAGATCAGTCCATCATATCCATGAACAGAGAGCTAATTACATGGTAGATGAGTCCAAAATGTCCATATACAGAGAGCTAGCTACATGGCAGAAAATTCCTATATTTTCATATACAGGGAGCTAACTACATGACAAATAAGTCAAAAATGTCAATATACAGAGAGCTAGCTAAATGGCAGAGTAGTCCAACATTTTCACATACAGAATACTAGCTACATGGCAAATGATTTCAACATGCCCATATACTGAGAGTTAGCCAAATGACAGGTGAATCCAGCATGTCCATATACTTAGAGTTAGCTGCATGGCAGATGAGTCCAACATGTTTATATAGAGAGTCCTAATGACAAGGCGAATGAGTCCAACATGTTCATATAGAGAGAGCTGGCTACATGTCCGATGAGTCCAGCATGTCCATATACAGAGAGATAGCTACATGGCAGACAAGTCCAAAATGTTCATATACAGAGAGCTACCTACATGACAGATCAGTCCAACATATCCATGTTCAGAGAGCTAGCTACATCACAAATGAGTCCATAATATCTATATACAGAGAGCTAGCTACATGGCAGAGTAGTGCAACATTTCCATATACAAAGTTCTAGCTCCATGACAGATGAGTGCAACGTGTCCATATAGTGAGACCTAACTAAATGGCAGAGTAGTCCAACATTTCCATATAGAGAATACTAGCTACATGGCAGATGAGTCCAACATATCCACATACTGAGAATTAGATACATGGCAGATGATTCCAACATGTCCAAATACTGATTTTTAGATATATGGGAAATGAGTCCATCATGTCCATATATTTAGAGTTAGCTACATGGAAGGTGAGTCCAACAAGATTATATATAGAAGACTAACTTCATAGCAGATGACTCCAACACGTTCATACAGAAAGAGAAGACTACATGGCTGATGAAACCAACATGTCCATATACAGAGAGCTAGCTAGAAGGCAGATATATGCAAAATGTCCATAAACAGAGAGCTAGCTACATGGCAGAGTAGTGCAACACTTCCATATACAGAGAGCTAGCTACATGGCAGATGAGTTCTATATGTCCATATACAGAGTACGAGATACATGGCAGATGAGTCCAACATGTACGTATACTGAGATATAGTTACATGGCAGATAAGTCCAACATGTGTATATATAGAGGACTAGCTACAAGGCAGATGATTCCAACATGTTCAAACAGAAAGCTGGCTACATGGCTGATGAGTCCAACATGTCCATATACAGAGAGCTAGCAACATGGCAGACAAGTCCAATATGTTCATTTACAGGGTGCTCCCTACATGGCAGATCAGTCCAACATATCCATGCACAGAGAGCTAGCTACATAGCAGATGAGTCCAAAATGTCCATATACAGAGAGCTAGCTAAATGGCAGAATAGTGCAACATTTCCATATACAGAGTTCTAGATACATGGCAGATAAGTCCAACGTGTCCATATACTGAGAGCTAGCTATATGGCAGAGTAGTCCAACATTTCTTTATACAGAATATTAGATACATGACAGGTGAGTCCAACATGCCCATATACTGAGAGTTATCTCCATGGCAGATGAGTCCAACAAGTGTATATATAGGGAACTAGCTACAAGGTAGATGAGTCCAACATGGTCATACAGAGCGAGCTGGCTACATGGCTGATGAGTCCAACATGTTTATATACAGAGAGCTAGCTACATGGCAGACGAGTCCAAAATGTCCATATACAGAGAGCTAGATATATGGCAGTGTAGTGAAACATTTCCATTTACAGAATTCTAGCTACATGGCAGATGAATCAAACGTGTCCATATACAGAGAGCTAGCTTCATCGCAGAGTAGTGCAACATGTCCATATACTGAGATTTAGCTACATGGCAGATAAGTCCAACTTGTGTATATATAGAGGACTATCTTCAAGGCAGATGAGTTCAACAAGTTCATACAGAGAGAGATAGCTACATGGCTGATGAGTCTAACATGTCCATGTACAGAAAGCTAGCTACATGGCAGACAAGTCCAATATGTTCATCTACAGAGAGCTACCTACATGACAGATCAGTCCAACATATTCATGCACAAGAAGCTAGCTACATGGCAGACAAGTCCAAAATGTCCATATACAGAGAGCTAGCTACATGGCAGAAAACTGCAATATTTTCATATACAGAGGGCTAACTCTGTAAATGTCAATATACAGAGAGTTAGCTAAATGGGAGAGTAGTGTAACATTTCCTTATACAGAGATTTAGCTACATGGCAGATGAATCCAACGTGTCCATATATTGAGAGCTAGCTACTTGGCAGACTAGTTCAACATTTCCATACACAGAATCCTAGTTACACGGCAGATGATTCCAACATGTCCTTATACTTAGAGTTAGCCACATGGTAGATGAGTCCAACATGTTTATATATAGAGGCCTAGCGACAAGGCAGATTATTCCAATATGTTCAAATACAGAGAGAGAGAAACATGGCAGACAAGTCCAATATGTTCATATACTGAGCGCTACGTACATGACAGATCAGTCCAACATATCCATGCTCAGAGAGCTAGCTACATGACAGATGAGTCCATAATATTCATATACAGAGAGGAGGCTACAGGGTGGAGTAGTGCAACATTTCCCTGAGTTCTAGCTGCGTGGGAGATGAGTCCAACATGTCCATATACTGAGAGCTAGCTATATGGCAGATGAGTCCAACATGTGCATATACTGAGAGTTAGCTTCATGCATATGAGTCAAACATGTGTTTATACAACAGACTAGCTACAAGGCAGATGAGTCCAACATGATCATACAGAGAGAGATGGCTACATGGCTGAGTTCAACATGTCCACTGATGAGCTACGTGGCTGATGAGTCCAACATGTACAGAGAGCTAGCTACATGGAAGAGAAGTCCAATATGTTCATATACAGGGAGCTACCTACATAGCAGATCAGTCCAACATATCCATGCTCTGAGAGCTAGCTACATGGACGATGAGTCCAATGTGTCCTTGTACAGAGAGGTACAAGGTATGGCAGTTGAGTCCAATGTGTCCATAGAATGAAAGTTAGCTACATGGCAGATGTGTCCAACATGTGTATATTCAGAGGACTAGCTACAAGGCAAATGAGTCCAACATGTTCATACAAAGAGAGCTGGCTACATGGCAGAGTATACCAACTTGTCCATATACAGAGTACTAGGTACATGGCAGATGAGTCCAACACATTTAATTGTAGAGGACTATCTACAAGGAGCTCTGGTGGCGTAGTGGTTACTAATCGCACTGCGAACCTTAAGGTCAGCGGTTTGAAACTATCAG
>NW_006408926.1:237916-251358 GCF_000296735.1 Chrysochloris asiatica
GTGGGAGAAAGATGAGACTTTCTACTCCCGTAAAGATTTACACCCTCGGAAACCCTGTACAGGGTCGTTATGGGTCGGAACCGGCTCGACGGCACTTAACAACAACAACAACAACAGCTACAAGGAAGATGTGTCCAACATGTTCATAGAGAGGGAGCTGGCTACATAGCTCATGAGTCCAACATGTCAATATACAGAGACCTAGCTACATGGCTGATGAGTCCAAACATGTTCATATACAGAGAGCTAGCTACATGGCAGACATTATCAATATGGTCATTTACAAAGAGCTACATACAAGGCAGATCTGTCCAACATATCCATGCACAGAGAGCAATGTACAAGGCAAAGGAGATCAAAATGTCCATATACAGAGAGCTAGCTACATGGCAGAGTAGTGCAACATTTCCATATACAGAGTTTTAGCTTCATGGCAGATGTGTCTAACATGTCCATATACTGAGAGTTAGCTACATGGCACAGTAGTCCAACATGTCCACATAAAGGGTACTAACTACATGGCAGAAGAGTCCAACATATCAATATACTGAGTGCTAAGAACATGTCAGATAAGTCCAACATGTGTATGTTTAGAGGGCTAGCTACAATGCAAATGAGTTCAACATGTTCATAAAGAGAGAGACGGCTACATGGCTGATGATTCTAACATGTCCATGTACAGAAAGGTAGCTATATGGCATACCAGTCCAATATGTTCATAGAGAGAGAGCTGGCTACATATGTTCATAGATAGATACCTACATGACACATCAGTCGAACATATCCATGCGCAGAAAGCTAGCTACATGGCAAATGAGTCCAAAATATGTATATATAGAAGACTAGTGACAAGTCAGTTGAGATCAACATGTTCATACAGAGATAGCTAGTTACATGGCAGACAAGTCCAAAATGTCCATACACAGATAGCTAGCTACATAGCAGAGTATTGCAGCATTTCCATATACAGAGTTTTAACTACATGGCAGATGAGAACAATGTGTCATTATACTTAGAGCTAGCTACATAGCAGAGTAGTCCAACAATGTGCATATACAGAGTTCTAACATGTCTAACATGTCAATATAAAGTATACTAGCTACATGGCAGATGAGTCCAACATGTTCATATACTGAGTGGTAGCTAAATGGCAGATGAGTTCAACGTGTTCATATTCAGAGAGCTGGCTACATGGCTCATGAGTCAAACATGTCACTATACTGAGAGCTAGGTTCATGGCAGACAAATCCCTTATGTTCATATAGAGAGAGCTTCCTACATGGCAGATCATTACAACATATTCATGTACAGAGATATAGCTACATGGCAGAAGAGTCCAAAATGCACATATAAAGAGAGCTAGCTATATGGCGAAGTAGTGCATCATTTCCATATACAGGGTTTTAGCTACATGACACATGAGTCCGAGGTGTCCATATACAGAGAACTATCTACATGACAGATTAGTGAAACATTTCCATATACAGGGTTCTAGCTACATGGACAACGACTCCAACATGTCCATATACGGAGAGCTAGCTACATGGCAGAGTCGTCCAACATATCCATACACATAGTACTAGCTTCATGGCAAATGAATCCAAAATGTCCATATATTGAGAGTTATCTACATAGCAGATGAGTCCAACCTCTCCATATACTATGAGTTAGCTATATGGCAGATGCGTCCAACATGTCCATATACTGAGAGTTAGCTATGTGGCATATGAGTTAAACTTGTGAGTACTTAGAGGCCTAGCTTCACTGCAGATGAGTCCAAAATGTTCATACACAGAGAGCTGGTTACATGGCTGATGAATCCTATATTTTCATATATTCACAGCTAGCTACATGACAGTCAAGTCCAATATGTTCATATACAGAGAGTTGCCTACATGACAGATCAGTCCAACATATCCATTTACAGAAAGCTAGCTACATGACCAACGAGTCCAAAATGTCCATATACAGAGAGCTAGCTACATGGTAGATGAACCCAACGTGTTCATATACTGAGAGTTAGCTACATGGCAGATGAGTCCAACATGTGTATATATAAAGGACTAGCTACAAGGCAGATGATTCCAACATGTTCATACAGAGAGAGCTAACTACATGGCTGATGAGTCCAACATGTCCATATACAGAGAGGTAGATACATGGCAGACACGTCCAATTTGTCCATATACATAGAGTTAACTATGTGACAGATCAGTCCAATATATCCTCGCTCAGAGAGCTAGCTACATGGAAAACGAGTCCATAATATCCATATACAGAGAACTAGCTACATGACAGAATAGTGCAACATTTCCATATACAGAGTTCTATCTTAATGGTATATGAGTCCAACGTGCCCATATACTGAGAGCTAAGTACATGGCAGAGTAGTCCAATATTTCCATATACAGAATAGTAGCTGTATGGCAAATGAGTCCTACATGTCCATATACTGAGAGTTAGGTATATGTTAGATGAGTTCAACATGTGTTGAACTCATAGAGGACTAGCTACAAGGCAGATGAGTCCAACATGTTCATACAGAGAGAGCTGTGTACATGACTGATGAGTCCAACATGTCCATATACAGAGAGTTAGCTACATGGCAGACAAGTCCAATATGTTCATATTCAGGGAGTTACCTACATGGCAGGTCAGTCCAACAATCCATGCACTGAAAGCTAGCTACATGGCCAATGAGTCCCAAATGTCTATATACATAGATCTAGCTACATGGCAGATGATCACAATGTGAACATATACTCAGAGTTAGCTACATGTCAGATGATTCCAACATGTGAATATATAGAGAACTAGCCACAAGGCAGATGAATGCAACATGTTCCTACACAGATAGCTGGCTACACTTCGGAAAAATACAATATGTTTATATACAGGGAGCTACCTACATGGTAAATCAGTACAACACATCCATGCACAGATAGCTAGCTACATGGCAGAGTAGTGCAACATTTCCATATACTGAGTTCTAGCTACATGGCAGACGAGTTCAAAATGTACATATACAGAGAGAGCTAGCTACATGGCAGAGTAGTGCTACATTTTCGTATACAGAGTTCTAGCTACATAGCAGATGAGTCCATATACTGAGAGTTAACTGCATAACACAGTAGTCCAACATATCCATATATAGGGTACTAGCTATATGGCAATTGAGTCCAACATTTCCATATACTGAGAGTTAGCTACATGGCAGATGAGTGCAACATGTATATATAGAGAGGAATAGCTACAAGGCAGATGAGTCCAACATGTTCATACAGTGAGAGCTGGCTACATGGCTGATGAGTCCAACATGTCCATACACAGAGAGCTAATTTCATGACAGACAATCCAATATGGTCATATACAGGGAGATACTTACATGGCAGATCAGTCCAACATACCGCTGAACAGAGAGCTAGCTACATGACAGATGAGTCCAAAGTGTCCATATACAGAGAGATAGATACATGGCATAGTAGTGCAACATTTGTATATACATATTTCTAGATACAAGGCACATGAGTCCAAAGTGCCAACATACTGAGAGCTGGCTACATAGCACAGTAGACCAACATGTCCATATACAGAGTACTAGGTACATATACTGAGAGTTAGCTACATGGCAGAAGAGTTCAACATCTTTATATATAGAGGCCTAGTGACAAGGCAGATGGGTCCAACGTGTTCATACCGAGAGAGCTGGATACATCGCTGATGTTTCCAACATGTCCATATACAGAGAGCTAGCTACATGGCAGACAAGTCCAATATGTTCATACACAGAGAGCTACCTACATGGGAGCTCAGTCCAACATGTCCATGCTCAGAGAGCTAGTTACATAGCAGACAAGTCCAAAATGTCCATATATAGAGAGCTAGCTATGTGGCAGAGTAGTGCAACATTTCCATATACAGAGTTCTAGCCCATGGCAGATGAGTCCAACATGTCCATATACAGAGAGCTAGCTACATGGCAGAGTAGTCCAACATGCCCATATACAGAGTATTAGCTACATGGTAGATGGTTCCAACATGTGTATATATAGAGGATTAGCGACAAAGCAGATGAGTCCAACAAAAATCATACAGAGAGAGCTGGCTATATGGCTGATGAGTTCAACATGCCCATATACAGAGATATAGGTACTTGGCAGACAAGTCCAATATGTCCATATATTGAGAGTTAGCTACATGGCAGAGTGGTCCAACATGTCCATATACAGATTTCTATCGACATGATAGATGAGTCCAATGTGCCCATATAATGAGAGCTAGTTACATGGAAGAGTAGTCCAACATGTCCATATACTGAGAGTTGGCTACATGGCAGATGAGTCCAACGTGTATATTTAGAGGGCTTACTACAAGGCAGATGAGACCAACATGTTCATATCCAGAGAGCTGGCTGCATGCTTGATGAATCCAACATGTCCATTTACAGAGAGCTAGATTCATGGCAGACAATTCCAATATCTTCATATACAGAGTGCTACCTACTTTGCAGATCACTCCAACATATCCTTGTACAGAGAGGTAGCTCCATGGCATACGAGTCCAAAATGTCCATATACAGATTTAGCTACATGGCAGCGGTGTGAAAATTTTCCATACAAAGAATTCTAGCTACATGGCAGAGTAGTCCAAAGTGTCCATGTAGTGAGAGCTAGCTCCATGGGACAGTATTCTACCATGTCCTTATACAAAGTACTAGCTACATTACAGATGTGTCCATCATGTCCATATACTGAGGGCTAGAAATATGGCAGATGATTCCAACATGTTCATACCCAGAGAGCTGGATACATGGCTGATGAGCCCAACATGTCCATGCACAGAAAGATAGATACATGGCAGACAAGTCCAATATATTCATACATACAGAGCTACCTACATGACTGATCATTCCAACATATCCATATACAGAGAGCTAGCTACATGACAGACGAAGCCAATATGTCCAAAACAGAGAGCTGTATACAGGGCAGAGTAGTGCAACATTTTCATATGCAGGGTACTGGCTACATGATAGATGAGTCTAACGTGTCCATATAGAGAGAACTAGCTACATGGCAGAAAAGTGCAACATTTCCATATACAGTGTTCTAGCTACATGGCAGATGTGTCCAATGTGTCCATATACTAAGAGTCAGCAATATGACAGAGTAGTCCAACATGTCCATATACAGAGAGTTAGCTACATGGCAGAGGAGTGCAACATTTCCATACAAAGAGTTCTAGCTACATGGCAGAGCAATACTACGTATCCATATACTGAGAGCTAGCTACATGGCACAGTAGTCCAGCATGTCCTTATACAAAGTACTGGCTACATTGCAGATGAGTCTAACATGTCCATATACTGAGCCCTAGCAAAATGACAGATGATTCCAACATGTTCATATCCAGAGAGCTTGCTACATGGCTGATGAGTCCAACATGTTCATATACAGAAAGCTAGATACATGGCATACAAGTCCAATATCTTCTTATATACAGAGCTACCTGCATGACTAATCATTCCAACATATCATGAACAGAGAGCTAGCTACATGACAAAGGAAGCCAATATGTCCATATACAAAGAGCTGGCAACATGGCTGAAGAGTTCAAAATGTCCATATACAGAAGAGATAGCTACACGGCAGACAAGACCAATATGTTCATATACAGAGAGCTACCGAAATGACAGATCACTCCAACATATCCATGCACAGAGAGCTAGCTAAATGGTATATGAGTTCAAAATGTCCATATGCAGAGAGCTAGCCACAAAGTAGAGTAGTGCAACATTTCCATATACAGAGTTCTATCTACATGGCAGATGAGTCCAACAGTTTCATACAGAGAGAGCAGGCTACAAAGCAGATCAGTCCAACATATCCATGTACTGAGAGCTAACTACATGGCAGACGAATCCAAATGTCCAAATACAGAGAGCTAGGTACATGGCAGAGTAGTATTTCCTTATACAGAGTTCTAGCTACATGGCAGATGAGTCCAACGTGTCCATATACAGAGAGCTAGCTACATGGTAAGTAGTCCAACATGTCCGTATACTGAGAGTTAGCTATATGGAACATCAGTCCAATATGTATATATAGAGAGAGGGCTAGCAACAAGAAAGCAGAGTACAACATGGATATACAGAGAGAGCTGGGTACATGGCTGATGAGTCCAACTAGTCCATATACAGAGAACTACCTACATGGATGATCAGTCCAAAATTTCCATTCACAGAGAACTAGCTACATGGTATACAAGTTCACAATGTCCATATACAGAGAGCTAGCTACATGGCAGAGTAGTGCAACATTTCCATATACAGAGTTCTAGCTACATAGCAGATGAGTCCAATGGGTCCATATACTGAGAGAGTACTCCAAGTTGTCCATATACAGAGTACTACCTACATGGTAGATGAGACCACATGTCCGTATACTGAGTGTTAGCTATATGGCAGATGAATCCAACATGTGGATATATCGAGGACTAGCTACAAGACAGATGAGTCAACATGTTCATACAGAGAGAACTGGCTACATGGCTGAAGAGTCCAAAATGTTCATATACAGAGAGCTAACTACATGGAAGACAAGACCTATATGTTAATATACAGAGAACAATCGACATGACAGATCACTCCAACTTATCCATGTACTAGCTAAATGGCATACGAGTCCAAAATGTCCATATAATGAAAGCTAGATACAAGGCTAGATACAACATTTCCATGTACAGAGTTCCATCTACATGGCAGATGAGTGCAACATGTCCATATACTGAGAGTTAGCAACATGGAAGTGTAGTCCAATATGTCCATATACAGAGTACTAACTACATGGCAGAAGAGTCCAACATGTCCATAAACTGAAAGTTTGCTACATGGCAGATGAGTCCAACATGTATATATATAGTGGAGTAGCTACATGGCAGAGGAGTCCAACATGGTCATACAGAGTGAGCAGGCTACAAAGCAGATCAGTCCAACATATCCATGTACTGAGAACTAACTACATGGCAGACAATTCCAAAATGTCCATATACAGTGAGCTAGCTACATGGCAGAGTAGTGGAACATTTCCACATACAGAGTTCTAGCTACTTGTCAGATGAGTCCAACATGTCCATATACTGGGTGCTAGCTACATGACAGAGTAGTCCAAAATGTCCCTATACAGAGTAGTAGCTACATGGGAGATGAGTCCAACATGTCTGTATTCTGATAATTAGCTACATGTCAGATGATTCCAACATGTGCATATATAGAGGAAAAGCTACAAGGCAGATGAGTCCAACATGGTCATACAGAGAGAGTTGGCTACATGGTTGATGAGTCCAACATGTCCATATACTGAGAGTGAGCTACATGGCAGATGAGTCCAACATGTGTATATTTAGAGTGCTTGCTACAAGGCAGATGTTCATTTTCATACACAGACAGCTGGCTACAAGGCTGTTGAGTCTAACATGTCCATATACAGAGAGCTAGCTACATGGCAGAAAAGTCCAATATGTTCATATACAGCGAGCTGCCTACATGACAGAACAGACCAACATATTCATGTACAGAGAGCTAACTACATGGAGATGAGTCTGAAATGTCCATATACAGAGAGCTATGTACATGACAGAGTAGGGCAACATTTCCATATACAGAGTTCTAGCTACATGGCAGATGACTCCAACGTGTCCATATACTATGTGCTAGCTACATGACAGAGTAGTCTAACATGTCATTATATAGAGTACTAGGTACATGGCAGATGAGTCCATCATGTCTGTACTCTGAGAATTCTCTACATGACATATGAATCCAACATGTGTATATATAGAGGACTAGCTACAAGCAGATGAGTTCAATATGTTCATACAGAGAGGGGTGACTACATGGCTGAAGACTCCAACATGTCCATATGCAGAGAGCTAGCTACATGGCAGACGACTCCAAAATGTACATATATAGAGAGCAAGCTAAATGGCAGATGAGTTCAACATGTCCATATACAGAGTTCTAGCTACATGACAGATGAATCCAACATGTCTATATACTGATTACTGGCAAACTGGCAGAGTAGTCCAACATGTCCATATAGAGAGGACTAGCTACATGGCAGATGAGTCCAATGTGTCCATATACTGAGAGTTAGCTACATGGCAGAGTAGTCCAACATGTCCATATAGAGAGGACTAGCTACATGGCAGATGAGTCCAATGTGTCCATATACTGAGAGTTAGCTACATGGCAGAGTAGTCCAACATGTCCATATAGAGAGGACTAGCTATAAGGCAGATGAGCCCACATGTCCATACAGCGAGAGCTGGCTACATGGTTGATGAGTCCAACATGTCCATATACAGAGGGCTAGCTACATGGCAGACAAGTCCAATATGGTCATATACAGAAAGCTACCTAGATGGAAGAACAGCCCAACATATCCATGCACAGGGAGGTAACTACATGGCAGACAAGTCCAAAATGTCCATTTATAGAGAACTAACTACATGGCAGAGTGCTGCAACATTTCCGCATACAGAGTTTTAGATACATGGCAGATGAGACCTACATGTCCATATACTGAGAGTTAGCTACATAATAGTGTATTACTACATGACCACATATAGAGAACTAACTACATGGCAGATGAGTCCAACATATTCTTACAGAGATAGCAGGCTACAGAACAGATCAGTCCAACATATCCATGTACTGAGAGCTAGCAACATGGCAGACAATTCTAATATGTTCATATACAGAGAGCTACCTACATAGCAGATCATTCCAACATATCAATGCACAGAGAGCTAGCTACATGGCAGACGAGTCCAAAATGTCCATATACTGAGAACTAGCTACATGGCAGAGTAGTGCAACATTTCCATATATTGAGTTCTAACTATATGGCTGATGAGTCCAACATGTGTATATATAGAGGACTAGTTATATGGCAAATGAGTCCAACATGTTCATACACAGAGAGCTGGCTTCATGACTGAGTCCAAATTCCATATGCTGAGAGCTAGCTACATAGCAGACAAGTTCAATATGTTCATATGCAGAGATCTACCTACATGACAGATCATTCCTACATATCTGTGTACGGAGAGCTAGCTACATGGCAAACGAGTCCAAAATGTACATATACAGATAGCTAGCTACATGGCAGAGTAGTGCAACATTTCCATATAGAGTATTCTAGCTACATGGCAGATGAGATCCACGTTCCTATATACAGAGAGCTAACTATAATGCATAGTAGTGCAACATTTCCATATACAGAGTTGTAGCTACATGGCAGATGAGTCCAACGTATCCAGATTCTGAGAGCTAGCTACATGGCAGAGTAGTCCACCATATCCATATATAGAGTTCTAGCTACATGGCAGATGCATCCGGGTCCATATACAGAGACCTTGCTACATGGCAGAGTAGTGCAACATTTACATATACAGAGTTCTAGCTGCATGACAGATGAGTCCAACGTGTTCATATACTGGGAGCTAGCTACATGGCAGAGTAGTCCAATATGTCCATATACAGAGTTGTAGCTACATGGCAGAGTAGTCCAACATGTCCATATACTGAGAGTTAACTTCATGGCAGATGAGTCCAACATGATCAGTACATGGCAGACGAGTCCAACATGTTCATATACTGTGAATTAACTACATAGCAGATGAGTCCAACATATAAATATTTTGAGGGCTAGCTACATGGGAGACAAGTCCAGTATCTTCATTTACAGAGAGTTAACTACATAGCAGACCTGTCCATCATATCCATATACAAAATGCTAGCTACATGGCAGACAATTCCAAAATATCCATATACAGAGAGCTAGCTACATGCAGAGCAGTGCAACATTTCCATATACAGAGATCTAGCTACATGGCAGATGAGTCCAACGTGTCCATATACTGAGAGCTACCTAAATGTTAGAGTAGTCAAACATGTTCATATACAGAGTACTAGCTACATTGCAGAGTAGCACAACATTTCCATATACAGAGTTCTGGCTACATGGCAGATGAGATCAACATGTCCATATACAGAGAGCTAGCTACAATGCAGAGTTGTGCAACATTTCTATTTACAGAGTTTGAGCTACATGGCAGATGAGTCCAAAGTGTGCATATACTGAGAGCCAGCTACATGACAGAGTAGTCCAACATGTCCATATTCGGAGTTCTAGCTACATGGCAGATGAGTCTTTAGTGTCTATATACTGAGAGTTAGCTTCATGGGAGATGAGTCCACATGCGTATATTTAGAGGGCTTGCTAAAAGGCAGATGAGTCCAACTTGTTCATACACAAAGAGCTGGCTACATGGCAGATGACTCCAATATACCCATACACTGGGAGTTACCTATGTGGCAGATGAGTCCAACATATTAATATTTAGAGGGCTAGCTACATGGCAGACAAATCCAATATCTTCATATACAGTGAGCTAACTACATAGCTGATCAGTTCAACATATCCATGTACAGAGTAATAACTACATGGCAGACGAGTACAAATCGTTCATTTACAGAGAGCTAGCTACATGTCAGAGTAGTGCAACCTTTCCATATACAAAGATCTATCTACTTGGCAGATATGTCCAACATGTGCATATAAAGACAGCCAGCTACATGGCAGAGTAGTGCAACATTTCCACATACAGAGTTCTAGCTACATGGCAGAGTAGTCAAACATGTTCATATACAGAGTTCTATCTCCATGGCAGATGAGTCCAACATGTGTATATTTAGAGGGCCAGCTACAAAGCAGATGAGACCAACTTGTTCATACACAGAGAGCTGGCTACAAGGAAGCTGAGTCCAATATCTTCATATACAGAGACCTAACTACATAGCAGATCAGTCCATCATATCCATATACAGAGTGCTAGCTACACGACAGACGAGTACAAAACATTCATATATAGAGAGCTAGCTACATGTCAGAGTACTGCAACATTTCCATATACAGAGTTCTAGCTACATGGCAGTTGAGTCCAACATGTTCATATACTGAGAGCTTGCTACAATGCAGAGTAGTCCAACATGCTCATATACAGAGTACTAGCTACATGGGAGATGAGTCCAACATGTGTATATATAGAGGACAAGCTACAAGGCAGGTGAGTCCAACATTCTCATAAACAGAGAGCACTCTACATGCCTGATGAGTCCAACATGTCCAAATACTGAGAGCTAACTACATGGCAGACAAGTCCAGTATGTTGATATACAGAGAGCTACCTACATGGCATATCAGTTCAACATATCCATGCACAGAGAGCTAGCTACATGGCTGACCAGTTCAAAATGTCCATATACAGAGAGCTAGCTCGATGGCAGAGTAGTCCAAAATGTCCATAAACAGTGTACTAGCAACATGGAAGAGTAGTGCAACATTTCCATATACAGAGTTCAAGCTAAATGTTAGAGTAGTACAACATTTCCATATACACAGTTCTAGCTACATGGCAAATGAGTCCAATGTGTCCATACATAGAGAGCTAGCTCCATGGTAACGTAGTCCAACATGTCCATATACAGAGTACTAGATACATGGCAGAGTAGTGCAACATTTCCATATACAGAGTTCTAGCTCCATGCAGATGAGTCCAGCGTGTCCATATACAGATAGCTAGCTACATGGCAGAGTACTCCAACATGCCCATATGCAGAGTACTACCTATATGTCAGATGAGTCCAACATGTCCATATACTGAGCGTTAGATACATGGCACACGTTTCCAACATGTTTATATTTAGAGGGCTAGATAAAAGTCAGATGAGTACAACATGTTCATACACAGACAGCTGGCTCCATGGCTGATTAATCCACCATGTCCATGTACTGAGAGCTAGCTACATGACAGAGAAGTCCAATTTGTTCATATACAAAGAGGTACCTACATGGCAGATCAGTTCAATATATCCATGCACTGAGAACTGGCTACATGGCAGACGAATCCAAAATGTCCATGTATAGAGAGCTAGCTATGTGGCAGAGTAGTGCAACATTTCCATATACAGAGTCCTATCTACATGGCAGATGAGTCCAACGTGTCCATATATACAGAGCTAGCTACATGGCAGAGTAGAGCAACAATTCCATATACAGAGTTCAAGCTACATGGTAGATGAATACAATGTGTCCATATACTGAGAGCTAGCTACATAGCAGAGTAGTGCAACATGTCCATATACAGAGTACTAGCTACATGTCTAATGATACCAACTTGTCCATATAATGAGAGCTAGCTACATGGCAGACAAGTCCAATATGTTCATATACAGAGAGCTACCTACATGACAGATCAGTGCAACATGTCCATGTAAAGTGAGCTAGATACATGGCAGATGACTTCAAAATGTCTACATAAAAAGAGCTAGCTACATGGCAGAGTAGTGCAATATTTCCATATACAGAGCTAGCTACATGGCAGAGTAGAGCAACATTTCCATATACAGAGTTCTAGCTACATGGCAGATGAATACAATGTGTCCATATACTAAGAGCTAGCTACTAAGCAGAATAGTCAAACATGTCAATATACAGTGTTTTAGTTACATGGTAGATGAGTCCAACATATTCATACACAGAGTGCTGGCTACATGGCAGATGACTCAAACATGTTCATATGCTGTGAGTTAGCTACATGTCAGATCAATCCAACATATCCATGTAGAGAGCTAGCTACATGGCAGATGAGTCCAAAATGTCCATATACAGAGAGATAGCTTCATGGCAGAGTAGTGCAACATTTCCATATACAGATTTCTAACTACATGGCTACATGTCTATATACTGAGAGCTAGAAAAATGGCAGAGTAGTCCAACATGTCCATATACAAAGTAATAACTACATGGCAGAGTATTAAAAATTGTCCATATACAAAAAGATAGCTACATTGCAGATGAATCCAACATGTGTATATTGAGAGGGCTAACTACAAGGTAGATGAACCCAACATGTTCATACACAGAGAGCTGTCAACATGGTTGATTCATCTAACATGTCCATATAAAGTGAGCTAGCTACATGGAAGACAAGTTCAATATGTTCATATACAGAGAGCTAATTACATGGCCAATCAGTCCAACATACATGGCAGATGAGTCCAATATGTCCAAATACCGAGAGCTAGCTACATGGCAGGATACTCCAACATGTCCATAGACAGAGTACTAGCTACATGGCAGATGAATCCACCATGTCCATATACTGATAGTTAGCTACAAGGCAGATGATTCCAACATGTTCATACATAGAGAGTTGGCTACATGGCTGATGAGTCCAGCATGTCCATATACTGACAGCTGGCTACATGGCATAAAAGTCCAATATCTTCATATACAGAGAGCTACCTACATGGCAGATCAGTCTAACATATCCATGTATAAAGTGCTGGCTTCATGGCAGACAAGTACAAAATGTCC
>NW_006408926.1:251458-261155 GCF_000296735.1 Chrysochloris asiatica
CAGAGAGCTAGCTACATGTCAGAGTAGTGCAACATTTCCATATACAAAGTTCTAGCAACTTGGCCGATTATTACAATGTGTCCATTACAGAGAGCTAACTACAAGGCAGAGTAGTGCAACATTTCCATATACAGAGTTCAAGGTACATTGCAGATTAATACAACGTGTCCATATAATGAGAGCTAGATACATGGCAGAGTAGTGCAACATGTCCATATACAGAGTACTAGCTACATGGCAGATGAGTTCAACGTATCCATATACTGAAAACTAGCTACATTGCTGATGAATTCAACATGTGTATATTTAGAGGGCTAGCTACAAGACAGATGAGTCAAATATATTCATACACAGAGAGCTGGTTATATGGCTGATGAGTCTAACATGTCCTTATACAGAGAGCTAGCTACATGTCAGAAAAATCCAACATCTTCATATACAAAGAGCTACCTATATGGCAGATCTGTCCAACATATCCATGTACAGAGACCTGGCTACATGGCAGAAGAGTCCAAAATATCCACATACAGAGAGCTACATACATGACAGACTAGTGCAACATTTCCATACACAGAGGTCTAGCTACATGGCAGATGAGTCCAACGTGTCCATAAACTGAGAGCTACCTACATGACAGAATAGTGCAACATTTCCATATACAGAGTTCTAGCTATATGGCAGATGAGTCCAGCATGTGTATATATAGAGGACTAGCTATAAGGCGGATGAGTACAATATGTTCATACACAGAGAGCTGGCTACATGGCTGATGAGTACTATATGTCCATATACAGAGAGCTACATACATGGCAGACAAATCCAACATCTTCATATACAAAGAGCTACCTACAGGGCAGATCTGTCCAACATATTCATGTATAGAGAGCTAGCTACATGACAGAGTAGTGCAACATTCCATATACAGAGTTCTAGCTACATGGCAGATGAGATCAACGTGTCCATATACAGAGAGATAGCTACAATGCAGACTAGTGTAACACTTCCATATACTGAGCGTTAGATACATGGCAGATGATTCCAATAGCTGACTGCATGGCTGATGAGGCCACCATGTCCATATACTGAGAGCTAATTACATGGGATAGAATTCCAATATGTTCATATACAGTGACCTACATGTCATATAACTCCATCATATCCATGTACAGAGAGCTAGCTACACGGAAGACGACACCAAAATGTCCATATACAAAGAGCTAGCTACATGGCAAAGTATTGCAACATTTCCATATACAGAGTTCTAGCTACATGGCAGATGAGTCCAATGTGTCCATATACTGAGAGCTAATTACATGGGATAGAATTCCAATATGTTCATATACAGTGACCTACATGTCATATAACTCCATCATATCCATGTACAGAGAGCTAGCTACACGGAAGACGACACCAAAATGTCCATATACAAAGAGCTAGCTACATGGCAAAGTATTGCAACATTTCCATATACAGAGTTCTAGCTACATGGCAGATGAGTCCAATGTGTCCATATACTGAGAGCTAACTACGTAGCAGAGTAGTCCAACATGTTTATATACAGAGTACTAGCTACATGGTAGATGAGTCCAACATGTTCATACACAGAGTGCTGGCTACATGGCAGATGAGTCAAACATGTTCATATACTGTGAGCTAGCTACATGGCAGATCAATCCAACATATCCATGTAGAGAGCTAGCTACATGGCAGACGAATCCAAAATATCCATATACAGAGTGATAGCTTCATGGTCTAGAGTAGTGCAACATTTGCATATACATAGTTTTAGCTACATGGCTACGTGTCTATATACTGAGAGTTGGCAAAATGGCAAAGTAGTCCAACATGTCCATATACAGAGTACTAGGTGTATGGCAGATGAGTCCAACATGTGTATCTATAGAGGACTAGCTACAAGGCAGGTGAGTTCAACATTCTCAAATACAGAGAGGAGGCTCCATGGCTGACGAGTCCAACATGTCCATATACGGAGAGTGAGTTACATGACAGATGAGTCAAACATGTGTATATATACAGGACTAGCTACAAGGGAGGTGAGTCCAACATTCTCATACACATAGAGCATGCTACATGACTAATGATTCCAATATGTCCATATAATGATAGCTAGGTACATGGCAGACAAGTCCAAAATGTTCATATATGGAGAGTTACCTACATGGCAGATCAATCCAACATATCCATGCACAGACAGCTAGATACATGGCAGACGAGTCCAAAATGTCCATATACAGAGAGCTAGCTCTATGGCAGAGTAATCCAACATGTCCATATACATAGTAATAGATACGTGGCAGAGTAGTGCAACATTTCCATATTCTGAGTTCTAGTTACATGGCATATGATTCCAATGTGTCCATATATGGAGAGCTAGCAACATGGCAGAATATTGCAACCTTTCCATATACACAGTTCTAGCTACATGGCATATGATATCAACGTGTCCATATACTGAGAGCTAGCTACTATTAAGAGTTGTGCAACATTTCCATATACAGGGTTCTAGCTACATATCAGATGAGTCCAACGTGTCCATATATCGAGAGCTAGTTACATAGCAGAGTACTCCAACATGTCCATATACAGAGTTCTAGCTACATGACAAAGTATTAAAACATGTCCATATACTAGGATATAGCTACATGGCAGTTGAATACAACATGTGTATACTTAGAGGGCTAACTACAAGGTAGATGAGTCCAACATGTTCATACACAGAGAGCTGGCTACATGACTGATGAGTCCAACAAGTCCATATACAGAGAGCTAGCTACATGAGAGACAAGTAAAATGTCTTCATTTACAGAGAGCTACCTACATGGCAGATTAGTCCAACATATCCATGTGCAGAGAGATAGCTACATGGCAGACGACTCCAAATTTTCCATAGACAGAGTGTTAGCTACATGGCAGAGTAGTGTAACATTTCCATATACAGAGTTATAGCTACATGGCAGATGAATCCTACGTGTATATTTAGAGGGCTGACTACAAGGCAAATGAGTCCAACATGTTCATACATAGAGAGCTGGATACGTGGCAAGTGAGTCCAACATGTTCATATACTGGAAGCTAGCTACATGGCAGGATAGTCCAAACTATCCATATACATAGTACTAGCTACATGGCAGATGAATCCAACATGTCCATAAACAGATAGTTGGCTACAAGGCAGATTATTCCAACATGTTCATATACAGAGAGCAGGCTACATGGCTGATGAGTCCAACATGTCCATATACTGAGAGCTGGTTACATGGCAGAAAAGTCCAATATCTTCCTATACAGAGAGCTACCTACATGGCAGATTAGTCTAACATATCCATGTACAAAGTGCTAGCTACATGGTGGACGAGTACATAATGTCCAAATACAGAGAGCTAGCTACATGTCTGGCAGATGAATCCAACTTGTCCATTACAGAGAGCTAGCTACATGGCAGAGGAGTCCAACATGTCCATATACAGAGTAGTAGCTACATGGCAGATGAGTCCAACATGTCCATATACTGAGAACTAGCTACATTTCCGATGAATCCAACATGTGTATATTTAGAGGGCTAGTTACAAGAAAGATGAGTCAAATATGTTCATACACAGAGAGGTCGGTATATGGCTGATGAGTCCAATATGTCCTAATACAGAGAGTTAGCAATATGACAGACAAATACAACATTTTCATATACAAAGAGCTACTTACATGGCAGATCTGTCAAACATATACATGTACAGAAACGTAGCTACATGGCAGAAGAGTCCAAAATGTCCACATACAGAGAGCTACCTACATGCCAGACTAGTGCAACATTTCCATATACAGAGTTCTAGCTACATGGAAAATGAGTCCAACCAATCGATATACTGAGAGCTAGGTACATGGCAGACAAGTCCAATGTTTTCATATATATAGAGCTACATACATGACAGATCAGTCCAACATATCCATGCAGAGAGCTAGCTACATGGCAAATGAGTCCAAAATGTCTATATACAGAGAGCTAGCTACATGGCAGAGTAGTGCAACATTTCCATATAAAGAGTTCTAGCTACATGGCAGAGGAGTCCAACGTGGCCATATACTGAGAGCTAGCAACAGGTTGAGTAGTGCAACATGTCCATATACAGAGTACTGGCTACATGGCAGATTAGTGCAACATTTCCATATACAGAGTTCTAGCTATATGGCAGATGACTCCAACATGTGTATATATAGAGGACTAGCTACATGGCAGAGTAGTGTAACATTTCCATATACAGAGTTTAAGCTACATTTGAGATGAGTCCACTGTATCCATATACTGAGAACTAGCTACATGGCAGAGTAGTCCAACATATCCATATATTGAAATTTAGCTACATTGTAGAGAAATCCATCATGTGTATACATAGAGGGCTAGATATAAGCAGATGAGTCCAACATGTTCATACACAGAGAGCTAGCTACATGGCAGATGAGTACAACACGTCATATACGGAGAGTTAGCTAGGAGGTAGAGAAGTCCATCATGTGTATATTTAGAGGGCTACCTACATGGCAGAAAAGTTCAATATCTTCATATACAGAGAGCTACCTACATAGCAGATCAGTCCAAAATATCCATGTACAGGGAGCTAGCTACTTGGGAGAGCAGAGGAACATTTCCATATACAGAGTTCTAGCTACATGGCACACGAGTCCAAAATGTCGATATACAGAGGCTTAGCTACATAGCAGAGTAGTGCAAAATTTTCATATACAGAGTTCTAGCTACATGGCTGATGACTCCAACGTGTCCAAATTCAGAACGCTAGCTACATGGCAGAGTAGTCCAACATGTCCATATACAGAGTACTACCTACATGGCACATGATTCCAACATGAATATATAGAAGGCTAGCTACATGCGTGATGAGTCCAACATGTCCATCTACGGAGAGATAGCTATATGGCAGACAAGTCCAACATGTTTATGAAAAGAGAACTATCTACATGGCAGATCAGTCCCACATATCCATGTACAGAAAGCTACTTATAAGGCAGACGAGTCCAAAATGTCCTTATACAGAGAGCTAGCAACATGGCAGAAGAGTCCAATATGTCCATATACAGAAAACAAGCTACATGGCAGAGTGGTGCAACTTTTCCATATATAGAGTTTTAGATACATGTAAGATGAGTCCAATGTGTCCAAATACTGAGAGATAGCTACATGGCAGAGTAGTGCAACAATTCCATTTACAGGGTTCTAGTTACATAGCAGATGAGTCTAACGTGTCTATGTACTTAGAGCTAGCTACATGACAGAGTAGTCCAACATGTCCATATACAGAGTTCTAACTACATGGCAGATGAGTCCAACATGTCCATATAAAGAGAGATAGCTACATTGCAGAGTAGTGTATCATTTCCATATACAAATTTTTAGCTACATGACAGATGAGTCCAAAGTATCCATTTACTGAATGCTAGCTACATGACAGAGTAGTCCAACTTGTCCATATACAGAGTTTTAGGTGTGTTGCAGATTAGTCCAGCATGTCCATATACTAAAAGTTAACTACATTGTAGATGAATCCAACATGTGTGTACATAGAGGGCTAGCTACAAGGCAGATGAGTCCAACATGCTCATACACAGAGAGCTAGCTACATGGCAGATGAGTACAATACGTCATATACTGAGAGTTAGCTACATGGTAGAGGAGTCCAACATGTGTATATTTAGAGGCTAGCTACATGGCAGACAAGTTCAATATCTTCATATACAGAGAGCTACCTACATAGCAGATAAGTCCAACGTATCCATGTATAGAGATCTAGCTTCTTGGGAGAGCAGTGCAACATTTCCATATACAGAGTTCTAGCTATATGGCAGACGAGTCCAAAATGTCCATATATAGAGCGTTAGCTACATAGCAAAATACTGCTACATTTCCATGTACAAAGTTCTAGCTACATGGCAGATGACTTCAACTTGTCCAAATTCGGAGAGCTAGCTACATGGCAGAGTAGTCCAACATGTCCATATACAGAGTACTAGCTACATGGTAGATTATTCCAGCATGTCTATATAGAGGGCTAGCTACAACGCAGATGAGTCCAACATGTTCATACACAGAGATCTGGCTACATGCCTGATGAGTCCAACATGCTCATCTACTGAGAGCTAGCTATATGGCAGACAAGTCCAATATGTTAATGTACAGAGAGGTACCTACATGGCAGATCAGTCCCACATATCCATGTACAGAAAGCTAGCTGCATGGCAGATGAGTCCAAAATGTCCTTATACAGAGAGCTAGCTGCATGGTAGAGTAGTGCAACATTTCCATATATAGAGTTCTAGTTACATGGCAGATGTGTCCAACATGTCCATATACTGAGAGCTAGCTACATGGTAGAGTAGTCCAACATGTCCATATACGGTGTACTAGTTACATGGCAGATGCGTCCAATATGTTCATATACAGAGAGCTGTCTACATGGTAGATCAGTCCAACATATCCATAAAGAGAGCTATGTACATGGAAGACCAGTCACACATGTCCATATACTCAGAGCTAGCTACATGGCAGAGTACTACAACATGTTCATATATAGAGTACTAGTTACATGGCAGATGAGTTCAAAATGTCCATATACAGAGAGCTAGCTACATGGCAGAGTAGTGCAACATTTCCATATACAGAGGTCTTGCTACATTGCAGATGAGTCCAACATGTCTATATACTGAGAGCTAGCTATATGGCAGAGTAGTCCAACATGTCCATATACAGAGTACTAACCAAATGGCATATGAGTCCAACATGTGTTTATATAGAGAACTTACTAAAAGGCAGGTGAGTCCAACATGTTCATACACACAAAGCTAGCTTCATAGCGGATGAGTCCAACGTGTACATATACTGATAGCTAGCTACATGGCAGAGTTGTGCAACATTTCCATATACAAAACTCTAGCTATATGGCAGATGAGTCCAAAGTTTCCATATACTGAAAGCTAGCTATATGGCAGAGTCGTCCAACATGTCTATGTACATAGTACGAGCTACATGGCAGATGAGTCCAACATGATCATACTCAGAGAGCTGGCTACATGGATGATGAGTCCAGTATGTCCATATACTGAGAACTATCTACATGGCAGACAAGTCCAATATGTTGATATAGAGAGAGCAACTTACATAGCAGATCAGTCCAACATATCCATGTACAGAGAGCTAGCTAAATAGAAGACGAGTCCAAAATGTCCATATACAGAGAGCTAGCTACATGGCAGAATAGTCAACGTTTTCATATACAGAGTTCTAGCTTCATGGCAGATGAGTCCTTCGTATCCATATACAGAGAGCTAGCTACATGGCACAGAAGTGCAACATTTCCATATACAGGGATCTAGCTACATGGCAGATGAGTCCAACATGTCCATGTACTAAGAGCTAGCTATATAGCAGAGTAGTCCAACATGACCATATACAGGGTACTAGCTACATGGCGGATGAGTCAAACATGTCCATATAGAGAGAGCTAGCTACATGGAAGAGTAGTCTAACATGTCCATATCCAAAGTACTAGCTACATGCAAGATAATTCCAACATGTCCATATACTGAGAGTAAGCTGCATTACAGATGAGTCCAACATGTATATCTTTAGAGGGCTAACTACAAGGCAGATCAGTCCAACATATCCATGCACAGAGAGCTAGGTACATGGCAAATGAATCCAAAATGTTCATATACAGAGAGCTAGCTACATAGCAGAGTAGTGCAATATTTCTATATATATTTCTATTTACATGGCAGATGAGTCCAACGTGCTCATATACTGAAATTTAGCTACATGGCAGATGAGTCCAACGTGTCCATATACAGAGAGCTAGCTAAACGGCAGAGTAGTGTAACATTTCCATATACAGAGTTCTAGCTACATGGCAGAGTAAACCAATATTTCCATATACAGTGTTTTAGCTACACGGCAGATGAGTCCAACGTCTCCATATTCTAAAAGCAAGCTACAAGGCAAATGGGTCCAACATGTTCATACATATATACACATATACAGAGTACTAGATACAAGGCAGAAGATTCCAACATGTCCATATGCTGAGAGCCAGCTACAAGACAGATGAGTCCGACAAGTTCATACACAGAGAGTTGGCTACATGGCTGATGAGTCCAAAATGTCCATATACAGAGAGCTAAGTACATGGAAAAGTAGTGCAACATTTCCATATACAGGGTTCTAGCTACATGGCACATGAGATCAACATGTCCATATACAGAGAGTTAGTTACAATTCACAGTAGTGCAACATTTCAATATACAGGGTTCTAGCTACATGGCAGATGATTCCAACGTGTCCATATACAGAGAGCCAGTTACGTGCAGAGTAGTACAACATGTCCATCTACTGTGTTATAGATACATGGCAGATGAGTCAAACATATCCATATACTGAGAGTTAGCTTTATGGGAGATGAGTCCAACATGTATATATTTAGAGTGCTAGCTAAAAGGCAGATGAGCCCAACTTGTTCGTACACAGAGAGTCCAACATGTCCATATAGAGGTCGTTAGCTACATGACAGATGAGTCCAACATATGAATATTTAGAGGGCTAGCTACATGGCAGACAAGTCCAATATCTTCATTTACAGAGAAGTAACTACATAGCATATCAGTCCATCATTTCCATGTACAGAAATGATGGCAGACGAGTACAGAATTTTCATATACAGAGAGCTAGCTACATGGCAGAGTAGTGGAACATTTCCACATACAAAGTTCTAGCTACATGGCAGATGAGTCTATCGTGTCCATATACAGAGAGCCAGCTACATGGCAGAGTAGTTCAACATTACCATATACAGATTTCATGCTACATGGCAGAGTAGTCCAATGTGTACATATACTGAGAGCTAGTTAATGGCAGAGTAGTACAAGTACATATACAGTGTACTAGCTTTATGGCAGATGAGTCCAACATGTCCATATTCTGAGAGTTAAATACATGGCAGATGTGTATATTTAGAGGGCTAGCTACAAGGCAGATGAGTCCAACATGTTCATATACAGAGAGCTAGCTACACGGCTGATGAATCCAAAATGTCCATATACAGAGAGCTAGCTACAATGCAGAGTAGTGCAACATTTCAATATACAGAATTCTAGCTACATGTCAGATGAGTCCAACATGTCCGTATACTGAGAGTTAGCTAGGTGACAGATGAGGTCAACCTATGAATATTTAGAGGGCTAGCCACAAGGCAGACAAGTCCAATATCTACATATACAGAGAGCTGACTATATAGCATATCAGTCCATCATTTCCATGTACAGAGTGCTAGCTACATGGCAGACAAGTACAAAATGTTCATATACAGAGAGCAAGCTACCTGGCAGAGTAGTGCAATATTTACATATACAAAGTACTAGCTACTTGGCAAATGAGTCCAGCGTGTCCATATACAGACAGCCAGGTACATGGCAGAGTAGTGCAACATGTTCATATACAGAGTACTAGCTACACGGCAGATGAGTCCAACATGTCCATATTCAGAGAGTTAGATACAAGGCAGATGAGTCCAACATGTGTATATTTAGAGGGCTAGCTACAAGGCAGATGAGTCCAATATGTTCATACACAGACAGCTGGTTACATGCTGATGAGTCCAAAATGTCCATATACAGAGAGCTA
>NW_006408926.1:261255-267098 GCF_000296735.1 Chrysochloris asiatica
TGATGAGTCCAAAATGTCCATATACAGAGAGCTAGCTACATGGCAGAGAAGTGCAACATTTCCATATGCAGGGTTCTAGCTACATGGCAGATGAGATCAATGTGTCCATATACTGAGAGCTAGCTACATGGCAGAGTAGTCCAACATGTCCATATACGGAATTCTAGCTACATGGCTGATAAATCAAAACTGTCCATATACTGAAAGTTAGCTTCATGGGAGATGAGTCCAACATGTGTATATGTAGAGGGCTAGCTACAAGGCAGATGATACCAACTTGTTCAAACACAGAAAGCTGGCTACAAGGCAGATGAGTCAAATATCTTCATATACAGACAGCTACCTATATGGCAGACATGTCCTATATGTTCATATACAGAGATCTACCTACATGACAGATCAGTCCAATATATTCATGCACAGAGAGCTAGCTACATGGCAGACAAGTCCAAAATGTCCATATGCAGAGAGCTGGCTCCAAGGGAGAGTAGTCCAAAATGTCGATATACAAAGTACTAGCTACATGGCAGAGTAGTGCAACATTTCCATAAACAGATATATAGCTTCATGGCAGAGTAGTCCATTATGTCCATATAGAGTGTACTAGCTTCATGGCTGATGAGTCCAACATGTTCACATACAGAGAGCTTGCTACATGGCAGACAAGTCCAATATGTTCATATACAGGAGTTACCTATTTGGCAGATCAGTCCAACATATCCATGTAGACAAAACTAGCTACATGGCAGAGGAGTCTAAAATGTCCATATACAGAGGGCTATCTACATGGCAGAGTAGTCCACCATGTCCATATAAAGGGTACTAAATAATAGGCAGATGAGTACAACATGTCACTATACTGAGAATTAACTTTGGTGGCAGATGAATCCAAAATGTGTATATTTAGAGGCCTACCTACAAGGTAGATGAATCCAACATGTTCATACACAGAGAGCTGGCTACATTGCTGATGAGTCTAACATGTCCATATACTGAGAGCTACCTACATGGCAGACAAGTCAAATATATTCATATACAGAGAGCTATCTACCTGGAAGATCTGTCCAACATATCCATGTAAAGAGAGCCAGCTATGTGGCAAATGAGTCCAAAATGTTAATATACAGAGGTAGCTACATGGCAGAGTATTGCAACATGTCCATACACAGAGTTTTAGCTACATGGGAGATGAGTCCAAAGTGTCCATATACAGAGAGCTAGCTACATGGCAGAGTAGTCCAACATGTCCATATACAGAGTACTAACCACATGGCATATGAGTCCAACATGTGTTAATATAGAGGACTAACTACAAGGCAGGTGAGTCCAACATGTTCATACACAGAGAGCTGGCTACATAGCTGATGAGTCCAACGTGTCCATATAGAAAGAGCTAGCTATATAGCAGAGTTGTGCAACGTTTCCATACACAGAATTCTAGCTACATGGCTGATGAGTCCAAAATGTCCATATACTGAGAGCTAGCTACATGGCAGAGTAGTTCAACAAGTCTATGAACATAGTACTAGCTACATGGCAGATGAGCCCAACATGATCATACACAAACAACTGGCTACATGGCTTGTGAGTCAAACATGTCCATATACTGAGAGTTACCTACATGGTAGACTAGTCCAATATGTTCATATATAGAGAGCAACATACATATCAGATCAGTCCAACATATCCTTGCACAGAGAGCTAGCTACATGGCAGACGAGTCCAAAATGTCCATATACAGCAGGAAAGCTACATGGCAGAGTATTGCACAATCGTGTCTATACACAAAGAGCTAGCTACATGGCAGAGAAGTGCAACATTTCCATATTCAGGGTTCCAGCTACATGGCAGATGAGTCCAACGTGTCCATATACAGAGAGCTAGCTACATGGCACAGTAGTGCAACATTTCCATATACAGAGTTCTAGCTACATGGTATATGAGTCCAACGTGTCCATATACTGAGAGCTAGCTAAATGGCAGAATAGTCCAACGTGTCCATATACAGAGTTCTAACCTACATGGCTGATGAGACCAACATGTCCTTAAACTGAGAGTTAGCTACATGACAGATTAATCCAACATGTGTATATGTAGTGGGCAAGCTACAAGGCAGATGAGTCCAACAGATTTATACACAGAGAGTTGTCTACATGGCAGATGAGTCCAACATGTCCATATACTGAGAGTTGGCAACGTGACAGATTAGTCCAACATGAGTATATTTAGAGGGCTAGCAACATGGCAGACAAGTCCAATATCTTCATATATAGAGAGCTGCCTTCATGGCAGATCAGTCAAACATATCCATGCAAAGAGTGCTAGTGACATTGCAAACGAGTATAAAATGTCCATATACAGAGAGCTAGCTACATAGCAGAGTAGTGCAACATTTACACTTACAGAGTTCTAGCTACATGGCCGATGAGTCCAACATGTCCATATATGGAGAGCTAGCTACATGGCAGGGTAGTGCAACATTTCCATATACAGAGTTTTAGCTACATGGCAGATGAGTCCAACGTTTCCATATACTGTGAGCTAGGTACATGGCAGAGTAGTCCAACATGTCCATATACAGAGAATTAGCTACATGGCACATGAGTCCAACATATTCATATACTGAGAGTTAGCTACGTGGCAGATGAGTCCAACATGTGTATATTTAGAGGGCTAGTTACAAGGCAGATGAGTCCAACATGTTCATAAAGATAGAGATGGCTACATGGCTGACGAGTCCAAAATGTCCATATACTGAGATCTAGCTACATGTCAGAGTAGTGCAACATTTCCATATACAGAGTTCTATCTATATGGCAAATGAGTCCAATGTGCCCATATATAGAGAGCTAGCTACATGGCTCTAGTGAATCATTTTCATATACTGAGTTCTAGGTATATGGCAGATGAGTACAACATGTGTATATAGAGAGGACTAGTTACAAGGCAGATGAGTCCAACATGTTCATACAGAGAGAGCTGGCTACATAGCTGATGAGCCCATCATGTTCATACATAGAGAGCTCGCTACATGTCAGACAAGTCCAAAATGTCCATGTACAGAGAGCTAGCTATATGGCAGATGATTCCAACGTGTCCTTATACTGACAGCTAGCTACGTGGCAGAGTCATTCAACATGTCCATATACAGAGAGCTAGCTATATGGCAGAGTATTTCATCATTTCCATATACAGGGTTCTAGCTACATTGCAAATAAGATCCATGTGCCCATATACAGAGAGCTAACTACAATGCAGAGTAGTGCAACATTTCCATATACAGAGTTCTAGGTACATGACAGATGAGTCCAATGTGTGCATATACTGAGATACAGCTACATGGCAGAGTAGTCCAACATGTCTATATACGGTGTTCTAGCTACATGGCAGATGAGTCCAACATGTCCAAATACTGAGAGTTAGCTTCATGGAAGATGAGTCCAACATGTGTATATTTTGAGGGCTAGCTACCAGACAGATGAGTCCAACTTGTTCATACAGAGAGGGCTGGCTACATTTCATAGGAGTGCAACATTTCCATATACAAAGTTCTAGCTACTTGGCAGATGAGTCTAACTTGTCTATATACAGAGAGCCAGCTACATGGCAGAGTAGTGCAACATTATCATATACAGACTTCTAGCTACATGGCAGAGTATTCCAACGTGTCCATACACTGAGAGCTAGCTAAATGTCAGAGTAGTCCACAGAGAGTATTAGCTACATGGCAGATGAATCCAACATGTCCATATTCTGAAAGTTAGATACATGGTAGATGAGTCCAAAATGTATATATTTAGAGGGTTAGCTACGAGGTAGATGAGTCCAACATGTTCATACACAGACAGCTGGTTACATGACTGATGAGTCCAAAATGTCCATAGACAGTGAGATAGCTACATCACAGAGTCATGCAACATTTCCATATACAGGATTCAAGCTATATGGCAGATGAGATCAATGTGTCTATATAGACAACATTTCAATATTCAGAGTTCTAGCTACATGGCAGATGATTCCATCATGTCCATATACTGAGTGTTAGTTTTATGGGAGATGAGTCCAACATGTGTTTATTTTGATGGCTAGCTACAACGCAGATGAGTCCAACTTGTTCATACACAGAGAGCTGGCTACATGGCAGATATGTCCAACATGTGCATATAGTGGGAGTTAGCTACATGGCAGATGAGTCCAACATATAAATTTTAGAGGGCTAGCTATATGGCAGACAAGTACAATATCTTCATATACAGAGAGCTAACTACATAGCAGATCAGTCCATCATTCCAATGTACAGTGTTCTAGCTACATAGCAGACGAGTACAAAATGGGCATATAAAGAGTGCTAGCTACATGGCAGAGTAGTGCAACATTTCCATATACAAATTTCTAGCTACTTGGCAGATGATCCCAACGTGTCTATATATAGACAGCCACGTACATGGCAGAGTAGTGCAACATTTCCATATACAGAGTTCTAGCTACGTGGCAGAGTAGTCCAAGGTGTCCATATACTGAGAGCTAGCTAAATGGTAGATTAGTCCAATATGTCCATATACAGAGTACTAGCTACATGGCTATATACAGAGGACTAGCTACATGGCCGATGAGTCCAACATGTCCATATATTGAGAGCTAGCTACATTGATGATGAATCCAACATGTGTATAATTAGAGGGATAGCTACAAGACAGATTAGTCAAATATGTTCATACACAGAGAGCTGGGTATATGGCTGATGAGTCCAACATGTCCATATAATGAGAGCTAGCTACATGGCAGACAAGTTCAATATGTTCATATACAGAGAGCTACCTACATGGCAGAGTAGTGCACCATTTCCATATACAGAGTTATAGCTACATGGCAGACGAGTCCAACGTGTCCATATACAGAGAGCTAGCTACATGGCAGAGTAGTGCAACATTACCATATACAGAGTTCTAGCTATATGGCAGATGAGTCCAAGGTGTCCATAGACAGAGAGCTAGCTACGTGGCAGAATAGTGCAACATTTCCTTATACAAAGTTCTAGCTATATAGCAGATGAGTCCAAAATGCCTATATATAGAGGATTATCTACAAGGCAGATGAGTCTAACGTGTTCGTACACACAGAGCTGGCTACATGGCTGATGAGAGAAACATGTCCATATACAGAGAGCTAGCTACTTGGCAGACAAATCCAACATCTTCATATACAAAGAGCTACATACATGGCTGATCTATTCAACACATCCATGTACAGAAAGCTAGCTACATGGCAGAGTAGGGCAACATTTCCATATACAGGGTTCAAGCTACATGGCAGATGAGTCCATTGTGTACATATATGGAGAGGAAGCTACATGATAGAGTGTTCCAACATGTCCATATACAGAGTTCTAGCTACATAGCAAATTATTCCAAGATGTCCATATACTGAGAGTTAGATACATGGCAGATGAGTCCAACATGTGTATATTTAGAGGGATAGCTACAAGGTAGATGAGTCCAACATGTTCATACCCAAACAGCTGTCTATATGGCTGATGAGTCCTAAATGTCCATATACAGAGAGCTAGCTACATGGCAGAGCAGTGCAACATTTCCATATACAGAGTTCTAGCAACATGGCAGATGAGTCCAACGTGTCCATATATTGAGAACTAGCTATATGGCAGAGCAGTCTAACTTGTCCATATACTGAGAATTAGCTTCATGGCAGATGAGTCCAACATGTGTATACTTTGAGGGCTAGCTACAAGGCAGATGAGTCCAACATGTTCATACACAACGAGCTGGCTACATGGCAGATGAGTCCAACATGTTCATACACAACGAGCTGGCTACATGGCAGAT
>NW_006408926.1:267198-270562 GCF_000296735.1 Chrysochloris asiatica
AACATGTTCATACACAACGAGCTGGCTACATGGCAGATGAGTCCAACATGTTCATACACAACGAGCTGGCTACATGGCAGATGAGTCCAACATGTCCATATACTGAGAGTTAGCTACATGTCAGATGAGTCCAATATGTCCATATGCAGAGAGGTAGCTACATTGCAGATGATTCCAATATGTGTATATATAGAGTACTAGCTACAAGGAAGATGAGTCCAACATGTTCATGCAGAGAACTGGCTACATAACCGATGAACCCAACATGTCCATATACAGAGATCTATCTACATGGTAGATGAGTCCAACATGTTCACATACAGAGAGCTACCAATATGGCAGATCAGCCCCACATATCCATGCACAGAGAGCTATCTTCATTACAGACGATTCCAAAATGTCCATATACAGAGAGCTAGCTACATGCTAGAGTAGTGCAACAATTCCATATACAGAGTTCTCACTACATGACCGACGAGTGCAACGTGTCCCTATACAGAAGGCTAGCTACATGGCAGAGTAGTCCAATGTGTACAAATACAGAGTACTAACTACATGGCAGATGAGTCCAACATGTACATATACTGAAAGTTAGCTACATGGCAGATGAGTCCAAAATGTTTAAAAATAGAGGACAAAATAAAAGTCCGATGAGTCCAACGTGTTCATACACAGAGAGCTGGCTACATGACTGACCAGTACAACATTTCCATATACTGAGAGCTAGCTACATGGCAGCAAGTCCAATATGTTCATATACAAAGAGCTACCTACATGGCATATCAGTCTAACATATCCATACACAGAGAGCTAGCTACATGGCAGATGAGTCAAAAATATCCCTATACAGATAGCTAGCTACATGGAAGAATAGTGCCTTATTTCCATATACAGAGTTCTAGCTACATGACAGATGATTCTAACATGTCCAAATACAATGAGTTAGCTACATGGCAGAGTAGTCCAACATGTCCATATAAAGAGTATGAGCTAAATGGCAGATGGGTCCAACATGTCCAGATACTGAGAGTTGGCTACATGGCAGATGAGTCCAACATGTGTTTATATAGAGGACTAGCTACAAGGCAGAGGATGCCAACATGTTCATATACTGAGAGTTAGCTACATGGTTGATGAGTCCAACATGTCAATATACAGAGAACTAGCTACCTGGCAGACATATCCAATATATTCATATACAGAGAGCTACCTATATGGCAGATCAGTCCAACATATCCATGCACAGAGAGCTATCTACATTACAGAGGAGCCCAAATGTCCATATACAGAGAGCTAGCTACATGGTAGAGTAGTCTAATGTGTCCAAATACAGAGTACTGGCTACATGGCAGATGGGTCCAACATGTCCATATACTGAGAGTTAGTTACATGGCAGATGGGTCCAACATGTGTATATATAGAGGACTAGCTACAAGGCAAATGAGTTCAACATGTTCACACAGAAAGAGCTGGGAACATGGCTGATGAGTCCAACATGTCCATATACAGCGAGCTAGCTTCATAACAGATAAGTCCAATATGTTCATATACAGGGAGCTACCTACATGACAGATCAATCCAACATATCTATGCTCAGAGAGCTAAGTACATTGCAGATGAGTCCAAAATGTCCATATAAAGAGATTTTGCTACATAGCAGAGTATTGCAAATTTTCCATATGCAGATTTCTAGCTATATGGCAGATGATTCCAAGATGTCCATATACTGAGAGCTAGGTATATGGCAGAGTAGTCCAACATGTCCATATACAGAATACAAACTACATGGTTGATCAGTCCAAAATATCCATATATAGAGAACTTGATACATGACAGAGCAATGCAACAATTCGATATACAGATTTCTAGCTACATAGTAGATGAATCCAAGATTTCCATATACTGAGAGCTTGCTACATGGCAAAGTAATCCAACATTTCCATACACAGAGTACTAGCTACATGGCAGATGAGTCCAAAGTGTCCATATACTGAGATCTAGCTAAATGGCAGAGTAGTCCAAGATGTTCATTTAGAGAGTACTAGCTAAATGGCAGATGAGTACAACACGTCTGTATACTGATAGTTAGTGACATGACAGACGAATCCAACATGTGTATATATAGAGGACTAGCTGCAAGGCAGATGCATCCAGCATGTTGATCATGAGAGAGCTGTCTACATGACTGATACATCCAATATGTTCATATTCAGAGAGGTATCTACATGGCAAATCAGTCCAATATATCCATGCACAGAACTAGCTACACTACAGACGAATTCAAATATCCATATACAGAGAGCTAGCTACATGTTGCAGTAGTGCCACATTTCCATATACAGAGTTTCAGCTACATGGAAAATGAGTCCAATGTGTCCATATACTGAGAGCTAGCTACATGGCAGAGTAGTACAACATGTCCATATACTGAGTACTAGCTACATGGCAGATGAGTCCAACATTTGTATATACAGAAGACTAGCTACAAGGCAGATGAATCCCACATGTTCATACAGCAAGAGCTGGCAACATGGATGAAGAGTCCAACATGTCCATTTACAGAGAGCTAGCTACATGGCAGAGAAGTCCAATATGTTCAAATACAGAGAGGTACCTACAGTGCAGATCAATCCATAATATCCATACAGAGAGCTAGCTTCTTGGCAGATGAGTCCAAAATGTCCATACACAGAGAGCTAGCTGCATGGTAGAGTAGTGCAACACTTCCATATACAGAGTTCTCACTAAATGGCAGATTACTCCAATGTGTCCCTATACAGAGACCTAGCTACATGGAAGATTAGTTCAAGGTGTCCAAATACAGAGTACTAGCTACATGGCAGATGGGTCCATCATGTCCATATACTGAGAGTTAGCTACATGGCAGATGACTGCAACACGAGTATATATAGAGCACTAGCTACGAGGAAGATGAGTCCAGCATGTTCATATAGAGAGACCTGTCAACATGCCTGAAGAGCCCAATATGTCCATATGCAGAGATCTAGCTACATGGCAGACTAAGTCAATATGTTCATACACAGGGAGCTACCTACATGGAAGATCTGTACAATATATCCATGCACAGAGAGCTAACTACAGGGTATACGAGTCCAAAATGTCCATACACAGAGAGCTAGCTGCATGGCAGAATAGTGCAACATTTCCATATACAAATTAATATGTACATGGCAGATGAGTCCAACGTGTCAATATTCTGAGAGCTAGCTACATGGCAGAGCAATCCAACATATCCATATAAAGAGTACGTAGCGTAGTGGTTACGAATCGGGCTGCGAACCTTAAGGTCAGTGGTTCGAAACTACCAGCTGCACCGCGGGAGAAAGATGAGGCTTTCTACTCC
>NW_006408926.1:270662-273246 GCF_000296735.1 Chrysochloris asiatica
ACCCTATACAGGGTCGCTATGGGTCAGAACTGACTCTATGGCACCTAACAACAACAACAAGCTACATGGCAGATGAGTCCAAAATGTCCATATACTGAGAGTTAGATACATGGCAGATGAGTCCAACATGTGTATATATAGAGGACTAGCTATAAATCAGATGAGTCCAACATGTTCATACAAAGAGAGCTGGCTACATGGCGGATGAATCCAACATGTCCATATACAAAGAGCTATCGACATAGCAGATGAGTCCAAAATGTTCATATACAGAGAGCTAGCTACATGACAGAGTCGTCCAACATTTCCATATACAGAATACTTGCTACATGTCAGATGAGTCAAACATGTGCATATACTGAGACTTAGCTACATGGCAGATTAATCCAACATGTGTATGTTTAGAGGGCTACCTACAAGGCAGATGGTCCAACATGTTCATACACAACAAGCTGGTTACATGGCAGATGAGTCCAATATGTCCATATACTTGGAGTTAGCTTTGTAGCAGATGAGTCCAACATATGAATATTTAGTGTACTAGCTACATAGCAGATGAGTCAAATGTGTCCTTATACTGAGAGCTACCTACAGTTCAGAGTAGTCCAATATGTCCATATACAGAGTACTAGCTCCAAGGCAGATGAGCCCAATATGTCCATATACTGAGAGTTAGCTACATGGCAGATGAATCCAACATGTTCATATACTGAGAGGTAGCTACATGGCAGACAAGTACAAAAGTCCATATACAGAGTTCAAGCTACATGGCAGAGGAATCCAACGTGTCCATATACAGAGTACTAACTACATGTTAGATGAGTCCAAAATGTCCATATACTGAGAGTTAGCTACATAGCAGATGATTCCAGCATGTGTATATATAGAGGACAAGCTATAAGGCAGATGTGTCCAACATGTTCATACAGAGAAAGCTGGCTACATGGCTGATGTGTCCAACATTTCCATATACTGAGATTTAGCCACATAGCACATGAGTCCAACATGTCCATATACTGAGAGTTAGCTACATGGCAGATGAGTCCAACATGTTTATATATAGAGGCAAGATACAAGGCAGATGAGTCAACAGGGTTCATACACAGAGAGCTGGCTACATGACTGATGAGTATAACATTTCCATATACAGAGAGAGCTAGCTACATGACAGCAAGTCCAATATGTTTATATACACAGAACAACCTACATGGCAGATCAGTCTAACATATCCATACACAGAGAGCTAGCTACATGGCAGATGAGTCAAAAATATCCCTATATAGAGAGTGAGCTACATGGCAAATAGTACCTCAATTCCATATACAGAGTTCTAGCTACATGATAGATGATTCTAACGTGTCCATATACAATGAGTTAGCTACTTGGCAGAGTACTCCAACATGTCCATACAAACAGTACTAGATAAATGGCAGATGGGTCCAACATATCCATATACTGACAGTTAGCTACATGTCAGATGAGTCCAACATGTATATATAGAGAGGACTAGCTACAAGGCAGATGAAGCCAATATGTCCATATACTGAGAGTTAGCTACATGGCTGATGAGTCCATCATGTCAATATATAGAAAAGTAGGTACATTGCAGACTAATCCAATATGTTCATATACAAAGAACTACCTATATGGCAAATCAGTCCAACATGTCCATTCACAGAAATAGCTATATTGCAGACGAGTTCACAATGTCCATATACAGAGAGTTAGCTACATGGTACAGGAGTGCAACATTACCATATACAGAGTTTTAGCTACATGGAAGATGATTCCAATGTGTCCATATATTGAGAGCTAGCTACATGGCAGATGAATCCAACATGTGTATATACAAAGAACTAGCTACAAGGCAGATGAGTCCAACATGTTCATACAGAAAGATCTGGCAACATGGCTGATGAGTCCAACATGTCAATATACAGAGAGCTAGCTACATGGCAGACAAGTCCCATATGTTCATATACAGAGAATTACATACATGGCAGATCAATCCAGCATATCCATACAGAGAGCTAGCTACTTGGCAGACAAGTCCAAAATGTCTATACACAGAGAGCTAGCTACATGGTAGAGTAGTGCACCATTTCCATATACAGAGTTCTTGCTAAATTGAAGATGAGTCCAACATGTCCCTAAACATAGAGATAGCTACATGGCAGAGTAGTCCAACGTGTCCAAATGCAGAGTACTAGGCTCATGGCAGATGGGCCCAACATGTTCATATACTGAGAGTTAAGTACATGGCAGATGAGTACAACATGTGTAAATATAGACGACTAGCTACAAGGCAGATGAGTACAACCTGTTCATATAGAAAGAGCTGGCTACATTGCTGAAGAGCCCAATATGTCCATATCCAGAGAGCTAGCTACATGGCAGAAAAGGCCAATATGTTCATATACAGGAAGCTACCTACATCGCAGATCCATACAATATATCCATGCACAGAGAGCTATCTACATGGCATACGAGTCCAAAATGTCCATATACAGAGAGGTAGCTACATGGCAGAGTATTGCAACATTTCCATATACAGGTTGCTAGGTATATGGCAGATGAGTCCAAC
>NW_006408926.1:273392-274773 GCF_000296735.1 Chrysochloris asiatica
GCTATAAGTCAGATGAGTCCAACATGTTCATACAGAGAGAGCTGGCTACATGGCTGATGAGTCGAACATGTCCATATACAGAGAGTCAGCCACATGGTAGACTAGTCCAATATGTTCATATACAGAGAGCTAACGACATGGCAGATCAGTTCAACATATCCATGCACAGAGAGCTAACTACATGTCAGAGAAGTCCAAAATGTCCATAAACAGAGAGCTAGCTACATGGCAGAGTAGTGCAACATTTCCATATTTAGAGTTCTAGCTACATGGCAGAGTTGTCCAATATTTCCATATACAGAATACTAGCTACAAGTCACATGAGTTCAACATGTCCCTATTCTGAGAGTTAGCTACATAGCAGATTAGTCCAACATGTGTATATATAGAGGACTTGTTCAAGGCAGATGAATCCAATATGTTCATACAGAGAGAGATGGTTACATGGCTGATGAGTCCAACATGTCCATATACAGAGAGTCAGCTACATGGCAGACAAGTCCAATATGTTCAAATACAGAGAGGTACCTACATGGAAGACCAGTGCAACATATCCATGCATAGTGAGCTAGCTACATGTCAGACGAGTGCAAAAGTTCCATATACAGAGAGCTAGCTCCATGGTAGTGTAGTGCAACATTTCCAAATACAGACTTCTACCTACATGGCACATGAGTCCAACGTGTCCTTATACTGACAACTAGCTACATGGCAGAATCATCCAACATTTCTATATACAGAATACTAGCTACACGGTAGATGAGTCCAACATGTATATATATAGAGGACTAGCTACAAGCTAGTCCTTGTCTTAGAGGCGGGATCAACCAACTCAGAGAAACACAAGCCCAGCCCAAAGCGTCTCACTACAACCCAGTCGCTCCTGCGGCGCTTCTGCGTCTTGATTGACATCCAAGGACAGAAATCCCTCCTTTGAGCCAGACTTAAGGACCCTTGCACAAGGAGATTCCTATTTAACAGCAACCGCGCAACCGCCACTCCTCTGTCTGTCGTGCTGTGGTGGTTTGAATTGCTTTGATTCTGAGGGCTCTGCCACCGGTATTTTAAATAACCAGCAGGGTCACCCATGGTGGACAGGTTTCAAACAAAGACAGACTAGGAAGAAATAGTGACAAACTACTTCCTAATCGCTAGTCATTGAAAACTCTATGAAAGCAGAGAAATATTGCCAGATACAGGATTAGAAAGTGGGAAGGCATTCAGAATGCTACTGGGGGAAAAAATGCCTCCTCCAAGTAGAGAAAAGCTCACAGAACCTTCATTTGCTAATGGGCCACAAATCAAAATGAAGAGAAACAGCTGTAAACATCCATTGAAAATCGGAACATGGAATGTATGAAGTATGAATCTGGGAAAATTG
>NW_006408926.1:276949-277689 GCF_000296735.1 Chrysochloris asiatica
GATGTTTACCTATGCTTTATTGACTATGAGAAGGCTTTCAATTGCGTGGATCATGACAAGCTATGGATAACATTGAGAAGTATGAGTATTCCAGAACTTTTAATTGTACTTCTGAGAAATCTGTACCTGGACCAAGAGGCAGTGGTTCAAACAGAGCATGGGAACACAGAATGTTTTAAAATTGGGAAAGGTGTGAGACAGGGTTGTGTTCTTTCACCATTCTTGTTCAATATGTATTCTGAGCAAATAATACGAGAAGCAGGGTTTTATGAAGGAAAACGTGGCATCAGGATTGGAGGAAGACTTATTAACAACCTGATATATGTGGATGATACAACCTTGCTTGCTGAAAGTAAAGAGGACTTAAGATATTTACTGATGAAGATCAAAGAGAACAGCCTTATGTATGGATTACAACTCAATGTAAAGAAAACAAAAATCCTCACCACTGGACCAATAAACAGCATTCTTCTCAATGGAGAAAAGATTGAGGTTGTCAAGGACTTCATTCTTCTTGGATCAACTATCAACACTCGCGGAAGTAGCAGTCAGGAGATCAGACGACTTATTGAATTGGGCAAATCTGCTTCACAGGAACTTTTTAAAGTATTGAAGAGCACAGATGACAGCTAGAGGACTAAGGTGTGCCTGACCCAAGCCATGGTAGTTTCAGTAACCTCATATGGATGCGAAAGCTGCACAGTGAATAAGGAAGATCGTTGAAGAATTGATGCCTTTGA
>NW_006408926.1:278013-281437 GCF_000296735.1 Chrysochloris asiatica
CGCTATGAGTCAGTTCCGACTTGATGGCACCTGACAACAACAACAACTACAAGCAGATGAGTTCAACATGTTCAGACAAAGAGAACTGGCTGCATGGCTGATGAGTTCAACATGTCCATGTACAGAGAGCTACCTACAAGGAAGACAAGTCTAACATATTCATATACCGAGAGCTACCTATATGTCAGATTAGTCCAACATATTCATGCACAGAGAGCTAGCTACATGGCAGACGAGTCCAAAATGTCCATATACAGAGAGTTAGTTATATTGCAGAGTTGTGCAACATTTCTGTATACAGAATACTAGCTACATGGCAGATGAGGCCAATGTGTTGAAATACTGAGATCTAGCTATGTAACAGAGTAGTCCAATATGTCCATATACAGTATACTAGCTACATGGCTGATGAGTCCTACATGTCCATGTACTGAGAGTTAGCTACATGGAGGATGAGTCCAATGTGTGTATATAGAGAGGACTAGCTACAAAGCGGGAGACAGATGAGGCTTTCTATTCTCGTAAATATTTACACCCTCAGAAACCCTGTACAGGGTCGCTATAGGTCAGAACCGACACGACAGCACTTAACAACAACAACAACAGCTACAAAGCTGATGAGTCCATCATGTTTATACAGAGAGAGCTGGCTACATGGCTGATGAATCCAACATGTCCATATACAGAGTCTTAGCTACATGGTAGACAACTCCATTATGTTTACATACAGAGAGCTACCTACATGGCAGATCAGTTCAACATATCCATGCACAGTGAGCTAGTTACATGGCAGACGAGTGCAAAATGTCCACACACAGAGAGTTAGCTACATGGTAGAGTAGTGCAACATTTCCATATACAGAGTCCAAGCTACATGGCAGATGAATTCAACGTGTCAATATATGAGAGCTAGTTACATGACAGAGTAGTCAATCATGTCCATATACTGAGAGTTAGCTACATGGCAGATGAGTCCAACATGTGTATATGTAAAGGACTAGCTACAACATATCCATACACAGAAAGCTAGCTAAATGGCAGAAAAGGATAAAATGTCCACATACAGAGATTTAACTACATAGCACAGTACTGCAACTTTTCCATATACAGATTTATAGCTACATGGCAGATGAGTACAACGTGTCCATATACTGAGAGCAACTACGTGGCAGAGTATTGCAACATGTGTATATATTGAGGACTAGCTACAAGGAAGATGAGTCCAACATATTAATACATAGAGAGCTGGCTACATGACTGGTGGGTGCAATATGTCCATGGGAGATCAGTCCAACATATCCATGCACAGAGAGCTACCTACATGTCTGAGTAGTTCAACATTTCCATATACAGAGTTCCAGCTACATGGCAAATGAGTCCAACGTGTCCATATACTGAGATCTAGCTACATGGCAGAGTAGTCCAATATGTCCATAAACAGATTAGTAGCAACATGGCAGATGAGTCCAAAGTGTCCATAAACTGAGAGCTAGCTACAAGGCAGAGTAGTCCAACCTGTCCATATACAGAGTACAAGCTACATGGCAGATGAGTCCAACATGTCCATATAATGAGTGTTAGATACATGGCAGATGAGTCCAACATGTGTATATATAGTGGACAAGCTCAAGGCAGATGAGTCCATCGTATTCATACAGAGAGAGTTGGCTGCATGGCGGATGAGTTCAACATGTCCTTATACAGATAGCTAGCTAAATGGCAGAGAAGTCTAATATGTGCCTATACAGAGAACTACCTACATGGAAGATCATTCCAACATATCCATGCACAGAGAGCTAGCTACTTGGCAGACGAGTCCAAAATGTTCATATACAGATTGCTACCTATATTGCATACAAGTCCAAAATGTCCATGTACACAGAACTAGCTACATGGCAGAGAAGTGCAACATTTCCATATACAGAGTACTAGGTACATGTCAGATGAGTCCAACGTGTCAATATTCTGAGAGTTATCTAATAGTGAGATGAGTCCAACATGTCCATATACAGAGAACTAGATACATGGCAGATGAGTACAACTTGTCCATATGCTGAGAGTTAGATATATGGCAGATGGGTGCAACATGTGTATATATAGAGGACTAGCTACAAGTCAGATGAATATAACATGTTCATACAGAGAGAGCTGGCTATATGGCTGATGGTTCATATATGTCCATATACAGAGAAGTAGCTATATGGCAGACAAGCCCAATATGTTCATATAGAGAAACCTACCTATATGTCAGATCAGTCCAACATATTCATGCACGCAGAGCTAGCTACATTGCAGACGAGTCCAAAATGTCCATATACATGGAACTAACTATATGGCAGAGTAGTGCAACATTTCCATATACAGAGTTCCTGCTACATGGCAAATGAGTCTAACGTGTCAATATATTGAGATCTAGCTACATGGCAGATTAGTCCAACATATCCGTATACTGAGAGCTAGCTACATGGAAAATGGTTCCAACATGTGTATATATAGTGGACTAGCTACATGGCAGATGAGTTCAACATGTACATACAGAGAGATCTCACTACATGGCTGATGAGCCCAACATGTCCATATACAGAGAGCTAGTTATATGGCAGGAAAGTCCAATATGTTCGTATACAGAGAGCTATCTATATGTCAGATAAGTACAACATATCCATGCACAGAGAGTAGGTACGTGGCAGATGATTCCAAAATGTCCAAATACAGAGAGCTAGCTACATGGCAGAGTAGTGCAACATTTACGTATACAGAGTTCTAGCTACATGGCAGATGAGTCCAACGTGTCCATATACTGAGATCTAGCTACATGGCAGAGTAGTCCAATATGTCCATAAACAGAATACTAGATACAAGGCAGATGAGTTCAACATGTCCATATACTGAGTGTTAGCTACATGGCAGATGAGTCCAACATGTGTATATATAGAGATCTAGCTACAAGGCATATGAATCCAGCATGTTAATACTGGGAGAGCTGGCTACATGGCAGACAAGTCCAACAATTCCATTTTCAGAGATCTAGAAACATGGCAAACAAGTCCAATATGTTCATATACAGAGAGCTACCTAAAGGGCAGACCAGTCCAACATACCTATGCACAGAGAGCTAGTCACATGGCAGATGAGAACAAAATATCCATATACACAGAGCTAGCTACATGGCAGACAAGTCCAAAATGTCCATATACAGAGAGCTAGCTTCATGGCAGAGTAGTGCACCATTTCCATACACAGAATTCTAGCTACATGCCAGATGAGACATAGGTGTCCACATACTGAGAGCTAACTACATGGACCGAAGACCAGAAGAGTTGTGGGATGACATCAAGAACATCATACATGAAGAGAGCAAAATGTCATTAAGAAGACAAGAAAGAAGGGAAAGGTCAAGATGGATGTCAGAAGAGACTCTGAA
>NW_006408926.1:284507-291290 GCF_000296735.1 Chrysochloris asiatica
AGTAGTGCTTCATTTCCATATACAGATTTCTAACTACATGGCAGATGAGTCCAACATGTCCATATACTGAGAGTTAGCTACATGGCAGATGTCTCCAACATGTGCATACATAGAAGAATAGTGACAAGGCAGTTGAAACCAACGTGTTTATACTGAGAGAGTATATGGTACTTGGCTGATGTATGCAACATGCCGATATACAGAGAGCTACCTACATGGTAGACAAGTCCAGTATATTCATATACAAAGAGTACCTACATGGCAGATCAGTCCAACATATCCATGCACAAAGAGCTAGCTACATGGCATATGAGTCCATAATGTCCATATAGAGAGTGTGAGCTACATGGAAGTGTAATGCAATGGCTGGGTCCCACCTCAACAGGGATTGGGTTTCACGAAGGAGGGATGTTTGGAGGTGAAATAGAAACAGTATAGAAAAAAAGACACAGACACACAAATTTGATACAAGCTGACAGGCAGGATATTCTGCTGAAAACATTGCATACAGAGCTATCCCTACCAAATCTTTTTTTTTTTTTTTTCTTTTTCATACAAGGAACTTGAAACACAAAGTACAGGATGAAATTATTCATTTGAGACAACGCAATGGTGATTCACAAACTTTCATAGAGTACTATCTAAAAGGCAGATGTATCCAACGTGTTAATACAGATAGAGCTGGTTACATGGCTGATGAATCAAACATATCCATATACTGAGAGCAGCTACATGGAAGACAAGTCCAGTATGTTCATATTCAGGTAGCTACCTACATGGCAGATCAGTCCAACATATCCATTCACAGAGAGCTAGCTACATGGCAGAGTAGTCCAGCATGTCCATATACAGAGAATTAGTACATGGCAGATAAGTCCAACATGTCAATATATTGAGAGATACATACATGGCAGATGAGACCAACATGTCCATATACTGAGAATTAGCTACATGGCAGATGAGTCCAATGTGTTAATATATAGAGGACTAGCTCAAGGCAAATGAGTCCAATGTATTCATACAAGAGAGCTGGCTACATGGTAGACGAGTCCAACATGTCCATATACAGATAGCTAGCTACATGGTAGACAAGTCCAATATGTCATATAAAGAGAGCTACCTGCATGGCAGATCAGTCCATCATATCCATGCACAGAGAGCTAGCTACTTGGCAGCCGAGTCCAAAATGTCCATATACAGAGAGCTTGCAACATGGCATATGAGTCCAACAAGTGAATATATAGAGGACTAGCTACAAGGCAGATGACTCCAACATATTCATACAAAGAGAGCTGGCTACATGGCTGATGAGTCCACCATGTCCATATACAGAGTTCTAGATATATGGCAGATGAGTCCAACATGTCCGTATACTGAGAGCTAGCTACATGGCAAAGTATTGCAACATTTCCATATACAGAGTACTAGCTACATGACAGTCAAGACTACTATGTTCATATACAGGGAGCTACCTATATGGCAGATCAGTCCAACACATCCATGCACAGAGAGCTGGCTACATGGCTACATATAGACAACCTGTCCATATCCACAAAGCTAGCTACATGGAAAACAAGTCCAATATGTTAACAGGCAGCTAATGACATGGCATATCAGTCCAACATATCCATGCACAGAGAGCTAGCTACATGGCAGACAAATCCAAAATGTCCATATACAGAGAGGTAGCTACATGGCAGAGTAGTGCAACATTTCCATATACAGAGTTATAGCTACATGACAGATGAGTCCAACATGTCCATATACTGAGAGCTAGCTAAATGACAGAGTAGTCCAACATGTCCATATACAGAGTTCTAGCTACATGGCATATGAGTCCAACATGTCCATATACTGAGAGTTAGCTACATGGCAGGTATGTCCAACATGTGTATATAGAGATGACTAGCTACAAGGCAGATGAATCCAACATGTTCATACAGAGAGAGCTGGGTACATGGCTGATGTGTCCAACATGCCCATATACATAGAGCTATCTACATTGCAGACAAGTCTAATATGTTCATATACAGAGAGCTACCTACAAGGCAGGTCAGTCCATCGTACCCATGCACAGTGAGCTAGCTACTTGGCAGACGAATCCAAAATGTCCATATACAGATATCTAGCTACATGGCTAGCAGTGCAACATTTTTATATATAGCGTTCCAGCGACATGGCAGATGAATTCAAATTCCCCCGATACAGAGAGCTTTCTACATAGCAGAGTAGTCCACATTTCCATACACAGAGCAATAACTACATGCCAGATGAATCCGATGTGTCCATAAACTGAGAGCTAGCTACATGGCAGAGTAGTCCAACATGTCCATATACAGAGTATTAGCTACATAGCATATGAGTTCAATATGTCCATATATTGAGAGTTAACTACATGGCAGATGAGTCCAACATGAGTATATATAGAGCACTTCCTACAAGGCAGATGAGTCCAACGTGTTCATACAGAGAGAGCTGTCTACATGTTTGATGAGTTCAACATGTCTATACACAGAGAGCTAGCTTCATGGCAGACAAGTGCAATATGTTCATATTCAGAGAGCTACCTACATGTCAGAAGAATCCTAAATGTCCATATACAGAGATCTAGCTATATGTCAGAGTAGTGCGACATTTCCATATACAGAGTTCTTGCTACATTGTAGATCAGTACAACGTGTCCATAAACTGAGAGATAGCTACATGTCACAGTAGTTCAACATGTTCATATACAGGGTACTAACTACATGGCAGATGAGTCCAACTTGTGTATATATAGATTTGTAGCTACACAGCAGATAATTCCAACATGTTCTTACAGAGAGAGGTGGTGTGTCCAACATATTCATGCACTGAGAGCTAGCTACATGGCAGGAGAGTCCAAAATGCCCATATACAGAGAGCTAGTTACATGGCAGTGTAGTGCAACATTTCCATATACAGAATTATAGCTACCTTGCATATGAGTCCAACGTGTCCATATACTGAGAGTTAGCTACATCGCAGAGTAGTCCAACATGCCCATATATAGAGTACAAGCTATATGGCAGATGGGTCCATCATATCCATATACTGAGAGTTAGCTACAAGGCAGATGAGTACAAAATGTGTGTGTGTGTGTGTATATATGACTAGGTACAAGGCAGATGGGTCCAACATGTTCATACAGAGATCGCTGGCTATGTGGCTGATGAGGCCAAAATGTCCATATACACAGAGCTAGCTACATGGCAGACAAGCCCAATATGTTCATATACAGAGAGCTACCTACAGGGCAGATCAGTCCAACATATCCATGCACAAAGAGCTAGCTACATGGCAGACGAGTCCATAATGTTCATATACAGAGAGCTCGCTACATGGCAGATGAGTCCAATATGTGAGTATATAGAGGACTAGCTACAAGGCAGATGACTCCAACATGTTCATACAGAGAGAGCTGGCTACATGGCTGATGAGTCCAACGTATCCATATACCTAGTTCTAGCTACATGGCAGATGAGTCCAACATTTCCGTATACTGAGAGCTAGCTACATGGCAGGTAGTGCAACATTTCTATATACAGATTACTCTATACATTGCAAATGAGTCCAAAGTGTCCATAAACTTAGAGCTACCTACATAGCAGAGTAGTCCAACATTTCCATATACAGAATACTAGCTACATGACAGTCAAGACCACTATATTCATATACAGAGAGCTACCTATATGGCAGATCAGTCCAACATATCCATGCACAACCTATCCATGGCAGGCGAGTCTAAAATGCCCATGTACAGAGAGCTAGCTACTTGGCAGAGTAGTCCAACATTTCCATATACAGAGTTATAGCTACCTTGCATATGAGTCCAATGTGTCCATATACTGAGAGCTAGCTACATGGCAGAGTAGTCCAACATATCAATATATAGAATACTAGCTACATAGCAGATGGGTCCAACATATCCATGCACAGAGAGCTAGCTAAATGGCAGAAGAGTCCAACATGTCCATACTGAGAGCTAGCTACATGGCAGAGTAGTGCCTCATTTCCATATACAGAGTTCTAGCTGCATGGAAGAAGAGTCCAATGTATCCATATACTGAGAGTCAGCTACATGGCAGATGAGTCCAACATGTCCATATATTGAAAGTTAGCTACATGGCAGATGTATCCAAAATGTGTATATTTACAGCACTAGCTACAAGGAAGATGACTCCAACATGTTCATACAGAGAGAGATGGTTACATGGCTGATGAGTCCAATGTGTCCATATACAGAGTTCTAGCTACATGGCAGAAGAGTCCAACATGTCCATATACTGAGAGCTAGCTACATGGCAGAGTATTGCAACATTTCCATATACAGAGTACTAGCTACATGGCAAATGAGTCCAAAGTGTCCATAAATTGAGAGCTAGCTACATAGCAGAGTAGTCTAACATGTCCATATACAAGAGTACTAGCTACCGGACAGTCAAGATCACTATGTTCATATACAGAGAGGTACCTATATAGCAGATCAGTCCAACATATCCAAGCACAGAGAGCTAGCTACTTGGCAGACGATTCCAAAATGTCCATATATAGAGAGCTTGCTATATGGCAGATGAGTCCAACATGTGATTTTATAGAGAACCAGATACAAGGCAGATGACTCCATCATGTTCATACAGAGAGAGCTGGCTACATGGCTGATGAGTCCAATGTGTCCATATACCGAGTTCTAGCTACATGGCAGAAGAGTCCAACATGTCCATATACTGAGAGCTAGGTACATGGCAGAGTATTGCAACATTTCCATATGCAGGGTATTAGCTACATGGCAAATGAGTCCAAAGTGTCCATAAACTGAGAGCTAGCTACATGACAGAGTAGTCCAACATGTCCATATACAGAGTATTAGCTACACGACAGTCAAGACCACTATGTTCTTATAAAGAGAGATACCTATATGGCAGATCAGTCCAACATATCCATGCACAGAGAGCTAGCTAAATGGCAGAAGAGTCCAACATGTCCATACTGAGAGCTAGCTACATGGCAGAGTAGTGCCTCATTTCCATATACAGAGTTCTAGCTGCACGGAAGATGAGTCCAATGTATCCATATACTGAGAGTCAGCTACATGGCAGATGAGTCCAACATGTCCAGATATTGAAAGTTAGGTACATGGCAGATGAGTCCAACATGTGTATATATAGAGGACTAAGTCAAGGCAGATGAGTCCAACGTATTCATACAGAGAGCTGGCTACATGGTAGATGAGTCCAACATGCCCATATACAGGGTACTAGCTACATAGCAGATGAGTTCAATATGTCCATACACTGAGAGTTAGCTACATGGCAGATGAGTTCAACATGTGTATATATAGAGGACTACCTACAAGGCAGATGAGCCTAACATGTTCATACAGAGAGAGTTGTCTACATAGATGATGAGTCCTACATGTCTATAAACAGAGTGTTTGCCTCATGTCAGACAAATGCAATATGTTCATATACAGAGAGCTACCTACATGGCAAAGGAGTCCAAAATGTACATATAAAGAGACCTAGCTACATGGCAGAGTAGTGCAATATTTCCATATACAGAGTTTTAGCTACATGGCAGATGAGTCCAACGTGTCCATATACTGAGAGCTATCTAAATGGCAGAATAATGGAACATATCCATATACGGATTATTAGCTAAATGGCAGATGAATCCAATATGTCCTTATACTGAGAGTTAGCTACATGGCAGATATGTCCAACATTTGTATACTTAGAGGGCTAGCCACAAGGTAGATGAGTCTAACATGTTCATACAGAGAGAGCTAGCTATATGGCAGAGTAGTCCTACATGTCCATATACTGAGAACCAGCTACATCCAGACAAGTGCAATATGTTCATATACAGAGAGCTACCTACATGGAAAATCAGTCCAACATATCAATGCACCGAGAGTTAGCTATAAGCAGACGAGTCCAAAATGTCCATTTACAGAGAGCTAGCTACATGGCACAGTAGTGCAACTTCTCAATATACAGAGTTCTAGATACATGACAGATGACTCCATCATGTTCATATACTGAGAACTAGCTACATTGCCAATGAGTCCAACATGTCTATATATAGATGACTAGTCACAAGGCAGATGAGTCCAACATGTTCATACAGAGAGAGTTGGCTACATGACTGATGAGCCCAACATGTCCATATACAGACAGCTAGCTACATGGCAGATTTATCCAACATGTCCATATACTGAAAGTTAGCTACATGACACATTAGTCCAACATGTGTTTGTTAAGTGGGTTAGCTACAAGACAGATGAGTGCAACATGTTCACACACAGAGCTGGCTACATGGCTGATGAATCTAACATGTCCAAATACAGAGAGCTATCTACATGGCAGACAAGTCCCATATATTCATATACAGAGAGCTACCTACATGGCAGATCAGTCCAACTTAACCATGCACCAAGAGCTAGCTACATGGCAGAAGAGTCCAAAATGTCCATATAAAGAGAGCTAGCTACATGGCAGAGTAGTAAAACATTTCCATATTCACAGCTCTAGCTACATGGCAGATGAGTCCTACATGTCCCTATACTGAGAGTTAGCTACATTCTAGATGAGTACAACATGTATATATAGAAAAGTAGCTACAAGGTAGATGAGTCCAACATGTTCATACAGAGAGAACTGGCTTCATGGCTGATGATTCCCACATGTCCATATACTGAGAGTTAGCTACATGACACATTAGTCCAATATGTGTTTGTTTAGTGGGTTAGCTACAAGAGAGATG
>NW_006408926.1:293340-293908 GCF_000296735.1 Chrysochloris asiatica
TCATATACAGAGAGGTACCTATATAGCAGATCAGTCCAACATATCCAAGCACAGAGAGCTAGCTACTTGGCAGACGATTCCAAAATGTCCATATATAGAGAGCTTGCTATATGGCAGATGAGTCCAACATGTGATTTTATAGAGAACCAGATACAAGGCAGATGACTCCATCATGTTCATACAGAGAGAGCTGGCTACATGGCTGATGAGTCCAATGTGTCCATATACCGAGTTCTAGCTACATGGCAGAAGAGTCCAACATGTCCATATACTGAGAGCTAGGTACATGGCAGAGTATTGCAACATTTCCATATGCAGGGTATTAGCTACATGGCAAATGAGTCCAAAGTGTCCATAAACTGAGAGCTAGCTACATGACAGAGTAGTCCAACATGTCCATATACAGAGTATTAGCTACACGACAGTCAAGACCACTATGTTCTTATAAAGAGAGATACCTATATGGCAGATCAGTCCAACATATCCATGCACAGAGAGCTAGCTAAATGGCAGAAGAGTCCAACATGTCCATACTGAGAGCTAGCTACATGGCAGAGTAGTGCCTCAT
>NW_006408926.1:296423-297585 GCF_000296735.1 Chrysochloris asiatica
TCCAACATATCCATCCACACAGAGGTAGCTACATGGCAGACAAGTCCAAAATGTTCATATACAGAAACCTAGCTACATGACAAAGCAGTGCAACATTTCCATATACAGAGTTCTAGCTGCATGACAGATGTGTCCAACAGATCCATATACTGAGAGCTAGATACATGGCAGAGTAGTCCAACATGTCCACATACAGAGAATTAGCCACATAGCCGAGGAGTCCAACATGTCCATATACTGAGAGTTAGCTACATGACAGGTGTGTCCAACATGTGTATATATAGAGGACTAGCTACAAGGCAGATGAGTCCAACATGTGTATATAGAGAGTACTAGCTATGAGGCAGACGAGTCCAACATTTTCATACAGAGAAAGCTGGCTACATGTTAGACGAGTCCAACATGTCCATATACTGAGAACCAGCTACATTGCAGACAAGTGCAATATACTCATATACAGAGATCTACCAACATGACAGATCAGTCCAACATATCCACGTACAGAGAGCTAGCTACATGGCAGACGAGACCAAAATGTCCATATCCAGAGAGATAGCTACATGGCAGAGTAGTCTAACATACCCATATACAGAGTATTAGCTAAATGGCAGATGATTCTAACATATCCATATACTGAGAGTTAGATACATGGCAGATGAGTGCAACATTTGTATACTTAGAGGCCTAGCCACAAGTTAGCTGAGTCCAACATTTCATACAGAGAAAGCTGGCAATATGCCAGACGAGTCCAACATGTCCATAAAGTGCGAACCAGATACATTGCAGAGAAGTGCAACATATTCATGCACAGAGAGCTAGAACATGGAAGATGAGATTACAATGTCCACATACAGAGAGCTAGCTACATGGGAGAGGAGTGCAACATTTCCATATACATTGTTCTAGCATCATGGCAGATGACTCCAATGTGTCCATATACTGAGAGCTAACTACATGGCAGATGAGTCCAACATGTCCAGATACTGAGAATCAGCTACATTGCACACAAGTGCAATATGTTCATATACAAAGAGCTACCTACATGGCAGATTATTCCAACAAATCCATGTACAGAGAGCTTGCTACATCACAGACTAGTCCAAAATGTCCATATACAGCTAGCTAGCTACATGACAGAATAGTGCAACTTTTCCATATACAG
>NW_006408926.1:299065-302062 GCF_000296735.1 Chrysochloris asiatica
GTACATATATAGAGAGATAGCTACATGACAGAGTAGTGCAACATTTCCATATACACAGCTCTAGCTTCATGGCAGATGAGTCCAATGTTTCCATATACAGAGATCTTGCTACAGGGCAGAGTAGTGCAACATTTCCATACACAGGGATCTACCTACAGGGCAGTTGAGTCCACGTGTACATTTACTGAGAGTTATCTACTTTTCAGAGGAGTCAAACATGTGTATATTTAGAGGGTTAGCTACAAGGCAGATGAGTCCAACATGTTCATACACAGAGACTTGGCAACATGGCAGATGAGTCCAACATGTCCATATAATGATTGTTAACTATATGGCAGATGAGTCCAACATGTGTATATTTAGAAGGCTAGCTACATGTCCGACAAGTCCAATATCCTCATATACAGAGAGCTACCTACATAGCAGATGAGTCCAACATATCCATATATAGGGAGTTAGTTACTTGGCAGATGAGTCTATTATATCCAAATACAGAGAACTAGCTACATGGCAGAGTAGTGCAACATTTCCATATACAGTGTTCTAGCTACATGGAATATGAGTCCAACGTATCCATGTCAAGAGAGCTAGCATATGGCAGAGCAGTGAAACATTTCCATGTATAGAATTCAAGCTACATGGCAGATGAGTCCAACGTGTCCATTTACTGAAAGCTAGCTACATGGCGCATGAGTCCATCATGTCCATATACAGAGTCCTATGTACATGGCAGATGAGTCCAACATGTTCATTTAATGTGAGTTGGCTACATGTCAGATGAGTCCAACATGTGTAAATTTAGAGTGCTATCTACATGGCAGATGAGTCGAACATTTATATACAGAGACAACTGGCTACATGGCTGATGAGTCCAACATGTCCATATACTGAGAGCTCTCTACATGACAGACAAGTCCAATATGTTCATATAAAGACAGCTACTTAGATGACAGAGCAGTTCAACATATCCATATACAGGGAGCTAGCTACATGGCAGACGAATCCAAATTGTACATATGCAGAGAAATAGCTACATGGCAGAATAATGCAACATTTCCATATATAGAGTTCATGCTACATGGCAGATGAGTCCGTGTCCATATACTGAGAGCTAGCTATATGGCAGAGTAGTGCAACATTTCCATATACAGAGTTTTAGCTACATGGCAGACGAGTCCATTTTGTCCCTATTCTGAGAGTTAGATACATGGCAGATTAGTCCAACATGTCAATATACAGAATATTAGCTACATGGCAGATGAGTCCAACATGTCCATATACTGATAGTTAGCTACATGGCAGATGAGTCCATCATGTGCATATTTAGAGTGCTCGATACAAGTCAGATGAGTCCAAAATGTCCATATATTGAGAGCTATCTACATGGCAGACAAGTCCAATATGTTCATATAGAGACCACGACTTACATGACAGATTAGTCCATCATATCCATGTACAGGAAGCTAGCTACATGGCAGATGAGTTTAAAATATCCATATACAGAGAGAGAGCTACATGGCAGAGTGGTCCAACATGTCCATATACAGAGTTCTAGCTACAGGGCAGATGAGTCCAACGGTCCATATTATGAGAGCTAGCTACATGGCAAGTAGTGCAACTTTTCCATATACAGGGTTGTAGCTACATGACAGATGAGTCCAACGTGTCCATATACTGAGAGTTAGCTACATGGCAGAGTAGTCCAACATAACCATATACAGAGTTCTAGCTACATGGCAGATGAGTACAATGTGTCCATATACAGAGTACTAGGTACATGGCTGATGAGTCCAACATGTGCATACACTGTGAGTTAGATACATGGAAGATGAATCTAACATGTGTATTTTTAGCAGGCTCACTAGAAGGCAGGTGAGTCCAACATATTCGTATATATAGAGTTGTCTATATGGCTCATGAGCCAAACATGTCCATATCCTGAGAGCTAGCTACATGGAAGACAGTTCCTATATGATCATATAGAGAGAGCTACCTACATGGCAGATCAGTCCAACATATCCCTGTACAGAGAAGTAGCTACATGGCAGATGAGTCTAAAATGTCCATATACAGAGAGCTAGCTATATTGCAGAGTAATGCAACATTTGCATATACAGAGTTCTAGGTACATGGCAGAAGAGTCAAATGTGTCCATATAATGCGAGCTAGGTACATGGCAGAAGAATCCAACATGTGTATATATAGAGAGCTAGCTACAAGTCAGATGAGTCTAAGGTGTCCATATGCACAATTCTTGCTACATGGTATATGAGACCACTGTGTCCATATACTAAGAGCAAGCTACAAGGCAGATGAGTCCAACATGTTCATACACAGAGAGCTGGATGCATGGCTGATGAGTCCCAAATGTCCCTATACTGAAAGTTAGATCTATGGCAGAGTTGGCAAATATGTCCATATACAGAGTACTAGCTACATGTCTGATGAGTCCAACATGTGCATATTTTGAGTTAGCTACCTGGCAGATGAATCAAACGTGTATATTTAGAGGGCTCACTAGAAGGCAGATGAGTCCAACATGTTCATTTACAAAGAGCTGCCTACATGGCTGATGAGTCCAACATGTCCATAACCTGAGAGCTAGCTACATGGCAGACAGGTCCTATATGTTCATATACAGAGAGCTACCTAAAAGGCAGATCAGTCCAACATGTCCATGTACAAAGAGATAGCTACATGGCAGACGAGTCCAAAATGTACATATACAGAGAGCTAGCTACTTTGCAGATCACTCCAACATATCATTGTACAGAGAGCTAGCTCCATGGCAGACGAGTCCAAAATGTCCATATACTGGGAGTTAGCTATATGGCAGAGTGGTCCAGCATGTCCATATACATTTTACTAGGTACATGGCTGATAAGTCCAACATGTGCATATACTGAGAGATAGCTACATGGAAGATGAGTCTAACATGTGTATATTCAGAAAGCTCCCTAGAAGGCAGATGAGTCCAACATGTTCATATAAAGAGAG
>NW_006408926.1:302377-303155 GCF_000296735.1 Chrysochloris asiatica
CAGTCCAACATATCCATGTACAGAGACCTAGCTACATGGCAGATGAGTCCAAAATGTACATATGTAGAGAGCTAGCTACATTGCAGAGCAGTGCAGCATTTCCAGATACAGAGTTCTAGCTACATGGCAGTGAGTCCAACGTGTCCATATTCTCAGAGTTAGCTGCATGCCAGAGTAGTTGAACATGTCCATATACAGAGTTCTCACTACATGGCAGATGAGTCCAACGTGACCATATACTGAGAGTTAGCTATATAGCAGAGTAATCCCACATGTCCATATAGAGAGTAATAGCTACATCGCTGATGAGTCTAACATGTGCTTATACTTAGAGTTATTTACATGGCAGTTGAGTTTAACATGTGTATATTTAGAGGGCTCAATAGAAGTCAGATGAGTCCAACTTGTTCATATACAGAGAGCTGTCTACATGGCAGATGAGTCCAACATATGCATGTACAGAGAGGTAGCTATATGGCAGACGAGTCCAAAATGTACATATACAGAGAACTAGTTACATGGCAGAGTAGTGCAACATTTGAATATACAGCGTTGTAGCTACATGGCAGATGAGTCCAACATGTCGATATACTGAGAGTTTGCTATGTGGCAGATGAGTGCAATATGTGCATATTTAGAGGCTTGGCTACACGGCAGATGAGTCCAACATGCTCATAACAGAGAGCTGACTACATGTCTGATGATTTCAATATGTCCTTATACTTAGAGCTAGCTACATGGCAGATGAATACAACATGTGTATATTTAGAGGGCTAGC
>NW_006408926.1:305295-306558 GCF_000296735.1 Chrysochloris asiatica
GTAGTGCTACATTTCCATATACAGGGATCTACCTACATGGCAGATGAGTCCACATGTACATATACAGAGAGTTATCTACTTTTCAGAAGAGTCCAAAATGTGTATATTTAGAGGGCTAGCTACAAGGCAGATGAGTCCAGCATGTTCATACACAGAGAGTTGGCAACAAGGCAGATGAATCCAACATGTCCATATACTGATTGTTAGCTAAGTGGCTGATGAGTCTAATATGTGTATATTTAGAGCGCTAGCTGCATGTCAGACAAGTTCAATATCTTCATATAAAGAAAGCTACCTTCATAGCAGATGAGTCCAACATATCCATATACAGAGAGTTAGTTACTTGGCGGATGAGTCTAATATATCCATATACAGAGAACTAGTTACATGGCAGGGTAGTGCAACATTTCCATATACAGAGTTCTAGCTACATGACAGATGAGTCCAACGTGTCCATATACTGAGAGCTAGCTACATGACAGATGAGTCCATTCTGTGTATATTTAGAAGTTTCGATACAAGGCAAATGCATCCAACATGTTGATAAAGAGAGAGCTGGCTGCATGATTAATGAGTCCAACATGTACATATACTGAGAGTTAGCTATATGGCAGAGTGGTCCAACATGTCCATATACATTTTACTAGGTACATGGCTGATAAGTCCAACATATGCATATACTGAGAGATAGCTACATGGAAGATGAGTCTAACATGTGTATATTCAGAAAGCTCCCTAGAAGGCAGATGAGTCCAATATGTTCATATAAAGAGAGCTGGCTACATGGCAGAGAAGTCCAACATATCCATGTACAGAGAGATAGCTACATGTCAGACGAGTCCAAAATGTACATATACAGAGAGCTAGCTACATGGCAGAGCACTGCAACATTTCCATATACAGAGTTCTAGCTACATGGCAGATGAGTCCAATATGTCAATATACTGAGAGCTAAGTAAATGGCAGAGTAGTTCGACATGCCAATATACAGGGTTGTAGCTACATGGCAGATGAGTACAACATGTCCATATAGTGAGAGTTACCTACTTTTCAGATGAGTCTAACATGTGTATATTTACAGGGTTAGCTCTAAGGCAGATGACTCCAACATGTTCATATACAGAGACCTGGCTACATGGCTGATGAGTACAACATGTCCATATCCTTAAAGCTATCTACATGGCAGAAAAGTCCTATGTGTTCATATACAGAGAGCTATCTACATGGCAGATAAGTCCAACGTATCCATGTATAGATGGATAG
>NW_006408926.1:307923-310578 GCF_000296735.1 Chrysochloris asiatica
TACATAAAGCCAATACTGCTACTTCTAAGTTCAACTGTTTGTGCATCTCTGTGATGTTACAAAAATTGCATCCAATCCATCAGGAACTGTTTCCTGGGAGGGTCACCCGACACACGTGCTCCCACTTCACACAGTAACTGCTCTAGGAGATGAAGTTCTCGCAGGCCCCCAAGTGATCATTGACCGAGTACTCTTCTACCCCTTTACTGTACCAGAAGCCGCAAAACTCCAGAGGAAACACAAAGATATAGGTGTCCTAGCTTGTCAATATATTATCATTTTTATTAAAGCATATTAAAATGGAGCTATAATGTGCATATAAGTTGGCTTACAATGCACATTCTCCTGAGGACACCCGTGATTTCCAGGGTGCAAGGTCAATCCACCAAGACAGCCTCCCAACTAGTGAGTAGAGAACTCACCACGGTGCAAAGAGCTGCTTCCTATGTTCCCGTTAAGCGCTGTAAATAGTGCTTTGCAAGATCAGCATTGATTATAAGTGTACAAAATTTTATAAGTGTACATGGCAGATGAGTCCAACATGTCAATATACTGAGAGTTAGCTACATGTCAGATGAGTCCAAGATGTTTATATATAGAGGACTATCTACAAGGCAGATGAGTCCAACATGTTCAAACAGAGAGAGCTGGCTACATGGCTGATGATTCCAACATGTCCATATACAGAGAGCTTGCTACATGGCAGACTAGTCCAATGCGTTCATATACAGAGATTTACCTACATGGCAGATCCACCCAACATATCCACACACAGAGAGCTACCTATATGGCAGATGAGTCCAAATTGTCCATAAACAGAGAGCTAACTATATGGCAGAGTAGTGCAACATTTCCATATACAGAGTTGTAGCTACATGGCAGATGAGTGCAACATGTCCATATCCTGAGAGCTAGCTACATGGCAGAGATGTTCAACATGTCCATATTCACAGTACTAGTTACAAGGCAGATTAGTCCAACATGTCCATATACTGAGAGTTAGGTACATGGCAGATGAGTCCAAAATGTGTATATATAGAGGAATAGCTACAAGGCAGTTGAGTCCAACATGTTCATACAAAGAGAGCTGACATAATGGCTGAAGTGTCAAACATGTCCATATACAGAGCGCTAGCTACAAGGAAGACAAGTCTAATATGTGTATATACAGAGAGCTACGAACTTGGCCGATCAGTCCAACATATTCATGCAGAGAGAGCTAGCTACATGGCAGACAAATCCAAAATGTCCTTATACAGAGAGCTAGCTACATGGCAGAGTAGTGTAACATTTCCATATTCAGAATTATTGTTACATGGCAGATGAGTCCAACGTGTCCTAATACCGAAATCTACCTATATGGCAGAGTAGACCAACATGTCCATAAACAGAGTACTAGCTACATGACAGATGAGTCCTACATGTCTATATACTGAGAATTAGCTACAAGGAAGGTGAGTTCAACAAAGGTATCTATAGAGGACTAGCTACAAGGCAGATGAGTCCAACATGTTCATACACAGAGAGCTAGCTGCATGGCAGACAATTCCAATATGTTCATTTTCAGAGAGCTACCTACATGGCAGATCTGTCCATCATATCCATGCACAGATTGCTAGATACATGGCAGACGACTACAAAATGTCCATATACTGAGAGTTAGCTACATGGCAGATGAGTCCAACCTGTGTATATATAGAGGAGTACCTTCAAGGGAGATGGGACCAACATGTTCATAAAGAGAGATTTGGTTACATGGCAGATTAGTCCAACATGGCAGTATACAGAGGGATAGCTACATGTCAGACAAGTCCAACAAGTTCATATACAGAGAGCTAGCTACATGGCAGACAATTCAAATATGTACACATATAGAGAGCTAGCTACATGGCAGAGTAGTGCAACATTTCCATATACATAATTCTAGCTACATGGCACATGAGTCCAATGTGTCAATACACTGAGAGCTAGCTACATAGCAGAGTAGTCCAGCATGTCCATATACAGAGTACTAGCTACACTTCAGATGAGACCAACATGTCCTTATACTGAGAGTTAGCTACATGTCAGATGAGTCCAACATGTTTATATATAGAGGACTAGCTACAAGGCAGAGAAGTCCAACATATTCATACCAAGAGAGCTGGCTACATGACTGATGAGTCCAACATGTCCATATACAGATAGCTACCTACACGGCACAAAAGTCCAATATGTTCATGTACAGAGACCTACCTACATGGCAGATCAGTCCAACTATCCATGCACAGAGAGTTTGCTACATGGCAGACGAGTCCAAAATGTCCATATAAAGAGAGCTAGCTACATGACAGAGTAGTGCAACATTTCCATATTCAAAGCTCTAGCTATATCAAAGATGAGTCCCACATGTCCATATAATGAGAGCTAGCTACATGGCAGAATAGTCCAGCATGTCCATATAGAGCATACTAGCTACATGACGGATTAGTCCAACATGCCCATGTACTGAGAGTTAGCTACATGGCCGACTAGTCCAACATGTGTATATATAGATGAACAGCTACAAGGCAGATGAGTCCAACATATTCATACAGAGAGAGCTGGCTACATGACTTATGAGTCCAACTTGTCCATATACATAGTGCTAGTTACATGACAGACAAGTTCAGTATG
>NW_006408926.1:310998-313010 GCF_000296735.1 Chrysochloris asiatica
GAGCAGTCCAGCATATTCATGCACAGAGAGCTAGCTACATGGCATACGAGTCCAAAATATCCATATACAGAGAGCTAGCTACATGGCAGAGCAAAACAACATTTCCATATAAGGACTTTGAGCTACATGTGAGATGATTCCAATGTGTCCATATACTGAGAGGTAGCTACATGTCAGAGTAGTCCAATATGTCCACATACAGAGTACAAGCTTCATGGCAGATGAGTTCAACATGTCCATATACTCAGAGTTAGCTACATGGCCCAGGAGTCTGACATGTGTATATTTATAGGGCAAGGTACTATGCAGATGAGTCCTACATGTTCATACAGAGAGAGCTGGCTACATGGATGATAGGTCCAACATGACCATAAACTGACAGCTAACTCCATGGCAGATATGTCCAATATGTTCTTATACAGAGAGCTACCTATATGACAGATCATTCCTCCATATCCATGCATAGATAGCTAGCTACATGGGAGACAAATCCAAAATAACCATAAACAGAGAGCTAGCTACATGGCAGATTAGTGCAGCATTTCATATACAGAGTTCTACCTACATGGCAAATGAGTCCAAAGTCTCCATATACTGAGAGCTAGCTACATGGCAGAGTAGTCCAACATGTCTATATACAGAGTACTAGCTACATGGCAGATCAGTCCAATATATCCATGCACAGAGAGCTAGCAATATGGCAGATGAGTCCAAAATGTCCGTATACAGAGAGCTAGCTACATGGAAGGTTAGTGCAACATTTCCATATACAGTGTTCTAACTACTTGGCAGATGAGTCCAACGTGTCCATATACTGAGAGCTAGGTACATGGGAGAGTAGTCTAACATATCCATATACAGAGTAATAGCTACATGGCAGAGGAGTCCAACATGTCCATAACCTGAGAGTTAGCTACATTTCAGATGAGAACAATATGTAAATATATAGAGGACTAGCTACAAGCAGAGGACTCCAACATGTCTAAACAAAGAGCTATCTGCATGGCGGAGAAGTCCAACATGTTCATATAAAGAGAGTTGCCTACATGGTAGATCAGTCCTACTTATCCGAGAGCTAGCTGCATGGCAGACAAGTCCAAAATGTTCATATAAAGAGAGCTATCTACATTGCAGTGTAGTGCAACATTTCCATATTCAGAGCTCCAGCTACGTCTCAGATGAGTCCCACATGTCCATACATGGCAGAGAAGTCTAACATGTCCATATACAGAGAACTAGCTACATGGTAGATGAGTCCTACATGTGTATATTTACAGGACAAGCTACTAGGCTGATGAGTCCAACATGTTCATACAGAGAGAGCTGGCTACATGGCTGATTAGACCAACATATCCATATACTAACAGATACCTATATGGCCGACATGTCCAATATGTTCTTGTACAGAGAGCTACCTGCATAGCAGATCAATCCAACACATCCATGCACAGAGATTTATCTACATGGCAGATAAGTTCAAAATATCCTTAAACACAGAGCTAGCTACATTGCACAGTAATCCAACATGTCCAACTACAGAGTACTAGGTACACTAAAGCTGAGTCCAACATGTCCATATACTGAGAGTTAGCTACATGGCAGTTGAGTCCAACATGTGTATATATAGAGGACTAGCTACAAGGCAGATGAATCCAACATGTCCATATACAGAGAGCTAGATACATGGCAGACTTGTCCAATATATTCATATACAGAGAGCTACCTACATGGCAGATCAGTGCAACATATCCATGCACAGAGATGTAGCTACATGGCAGATGAGTCCAAAATATTCATATACAGAGAGGTAGCTACATGGCAGAGTAGTGCAACATTTCCATATACAGAGTTATAACTACATGGCAGATGACTACAACATGTCCACATACTGAGAGCTACCTACAAAGCAGAGTAGTCCTACATGTCCATATATAGTGAACTAGCTACATGGCAGATGAGTCCAACATGTCCACATACTGAGAGTTAGCTACATGGAACATCAGTCCAACATG
>NW_006408926.1:318925-326029 GCF_000296735.1 Chrysochloris asiatica
GATCCATGTACAGAGAGCTTTCTAAATGGCAGTCAAGTCCAAAATGACCATATACAGCGAGGTAGATACATGGTAGAGTGTTGCAACATTTCCATATACAAGGTTGTAGCTACATGGCAGATGAGTCCAATGTTTCCATATACTGTGAGCTAGCTACATGGCAGAGTAGTCCAACATGTCCATATACAGAGAATTAGCTACATGGCAGATGACTCCAACATATCCATGCACTGAGAGTTAGCTAAGTGGCAGATGAGTCCAACATGTGTATATTTAGAGGGGTAGTTACAAGGCAGATGAGTCCAACATGTTCATTCACAGAGAGATGAATACATGGCTGATGAGACCAACATGTTCATATATTGAGAGCTAGCTACATGGCAGAGTAGTGTAGTATTTCCATATACAGAGTTCTAGCTACATGTCAAATGAGTACAATGTGTCCATATATAGAGAGCTAGCTACATGGCAGAGTAGTGCAACATTTTCATATAATGAGTTCTAGCTACATGGAAGATGAGTCCAAAGTGTCCATATGCTGAGAGCTAGCTACATAGCAGAGTAATCCAACATGTCCATATACAGAGTACTAGTTACATGGCAGATCAGTCCTACATGTACATATATACTGAGAGTTAGCTATAAGGCAGATGAGTCGAACATATTCAAACAGAGAGAGCTGGCTACGGGGCTGAGGAGTCCAACATGTCCATATACTAAGTGCTGGCTACATTGCAGACAATTCCAATATGTTCATACACAGAGAGCTGACTAAATGGCTGATGAATCCAACATGTCCATATACTGAGAGCTAGCTACATGGCAGAGTAGTGCAACATTTCCATATACAGAGTTCTAGCTACATGGCAAATTTGTCCATATATAGCGAGCTAGCTACATGGCAGAGTAGTGCAACATTTCCATATACTGAGTTCTAGCTATAAGGCTGTTGAGTCCAACATGTGTATATATAGAGGACTAGTTACAAGGCAGATGAGTCCAACATATTCATACCGAGAGAGCTGGCTACATGTCTGATAAGTCCAACATGTCAATATATTGAAAGCTAGCTACATAGCAGACAAGTCCATAATGTCCATATGAAGAGAGCTAGCTACATGACAGAGTAGTGCAAAATTTCCATATAGAGTATTCTAGCTACATGGCAGATGAGTCCAAAGTGTCCAGATACTGAGAGCTAGCTAACTGGCAGAGTAGTACAACATATCCATTTACAGAGTTCTAGCTACATGGCAGATACGTATGGGTCGATATACAGAGAACTTGCTACATGGCAGAGTAGTGCAATATTTGCATATACAGAGTTGTAGCTACATGACAGATGAGTCCAACGTGTCCATATACTGGGAGCTAGCTACATAGAAGAGTAGTCCAACATGCCCATATAAAGAGTTGTAGCTACATGGCAGAGTAGTCCAGCATTTCCATATACTGAGAGTTACCTTCATGACAGATGAGTCCAACATGTGTATATTTAGAGGGCTAGCTACAAGGCAGATGAGTCCAACATGTTCATACACAGAGAGCTGGGTACGTGGCAGATGAGTCAAACATGTTCATATATTACGAGTTAACTACGTGGCAGATGAGTCCAACATATAAATATTTTGAGTGCTAGCTACATGGCAGACAAGTCCAATATCTTCATATACAGAGAGTTAACTACAAAACAGATCAGTCCATCATATCCATATACAGAGTGCTTGCTACATGGCAGACGAGTACATAATGTACATATGCAGAGAGTTAGCTACATGACAGAGTAGTGCAAAATTTCCATATACAGAGTTCTAGCTACATGGCAGAGTAGTTCAACGTGTCCATATACTGAGAGCTACCTAAATGACAGAGTAGTCCAACATGTCCATATACAGAGTACTAGCTACATGGCAGAATAGCACATTTCCATATACAGAGTTCTAGCAACATGGCAGATGAAAAAAAATGTGTCCATATACTGAGAGCTAGCTAAATAGCAGAGTAATGCAACATGTCCCTATACAGAGTACTAGCTACATGGCAGATGAGTCCAACATGTATGTACTCTGAGAATTAGCCACATGACATATGAGTCCAATATGTGTATATATAGAGGAATAGCTACATGGCAGATGAATACAACGTGTCCATGTAGTGAGTGCTAGCTACATAGCAGAGTAGTGCAACATGTCCATATACAGCGTACTAACTTCATGGCTAATGATTCCAACTTGTCCATATAATGAGAGATAGCTACAAGGCAGACACGTCCAATACGTTCATATACAAAGAGCTACCTACATGGAAGGTCAGTGCAACATGTCCATGTACAGAGAGCTAGATACATGGCAAATTACTCCAAAATGTCCATATATACAAAGCTAGCTACATGGCAGAGTAGAGCAACATTTCCATATACAGAGTTCTAGCTACATGGCAGATGAATACATCTTGTCCATATAGGTCAGCAGTTCGAAACTACCAGCTGCTCCGCGGGAGAAAGATGAGGCTTTCTACTCCCGTAAAGATTTACACCATCGGAAACCCTGTACAGGGTAGCTATGAGTCGGTTCCGACTCCACGACACATAACAACAACAACAACAACAAGCTTCTTAGCAGAATTGTCAAACATGTCAATATACAGTGTTCTAGCTACATGGTAGATGAGTCCAACATGTTCATACACAGAGTGCTGCCTACATGGCAGATGAGTCAAACATGTTTATATACTGTCAGTTAGCTACATGGCAGATCTATCCAACATATCCATGTAGAGAGCTAGCTACATGGTAGACGTGTCCAAAATTTCCATATACAGAGAGATAGCTTCATGGCAGAGTAGTGCAAGATTTACATATTCAGAGTTCTAGCTACATGGCAGATTAGACCAAAGTGTCCATATACTGAGAGCTAGCTACATGACAGAGTAGTCCAACATGTCCATATACAGAGTTCTAGCTACATGACTACATGTCTATATACTGAGAGCTAGCAACATGGCAGAGTAGTCCAACATGTCTATATACAGAGTACTAGCTACATGGCAGATGAGTCCAACATGTGTATATTTAGAAGACTACCTACAAGGCAGGTGAGTCCAACATTCTCATACACAGAGAACAGGCTCTATGGCTGATGAGTCCAGCATGTCCATATAATGTAAGCTAGCTACATGGCTGACAAGCCCAATGTGTTCATATACAGAGAGCTACCTACATGGCAGATCAATCCAACATATCCATGCACATAGATCTAGCTACATAGCTGACGATTCCAAAATGTCCATATACAGAGAGCTAGCTACATGGCAGAGCAGTGAAACATTTCCATATTCAGAGATCTAGCTACATGGCAGATTAGTCCAACCTGTTAATATACTGACAGCTAGCTACATGGCAGAGTAGTCCAATATGTCCATATACAGAGTTCTAGCTACATGGCATCGTGTCTATAAACTGAAAGCTAGCAACGTAACAGAGTAGTCCATCATGTCCATATACAGAGTACTAGCTACATGGCAGATGAGTTCAACATGTGTATATATGGAGGACTAGCTACAAGGCAGGTGAGTCCAACATTCTCATACACAGACAGCAGGCTACATGTCTGATAAGTCAAACATGTCCATATAATGATAGCTAGCTACATGGCAGACAAGTCCAATATGTTCATATATGAAAAGCTACCTACATGGCAGCTCAATCCAACATATCCATGCACAGAGAGCTAGTTGGATGGCAGACAAGTCCAAAATGTCCATATACAGAGAGCTAGCTCCATGTCAGAGTATTCCAGTGTGTCCATATAAAGAGTATTGGATACACGGCAGAGTACTGCAACATTTCCATATACTGAGTTCTAGCTACATGGCATATGAATCCAATGTGTCCATATATGGAGAGCTAGCAACATGGCAGAGTATTGCAACATTTCCATATACACAGTTCCAGCTTCATGGCAGATGATATCAACGTGTCCGTAAACTGAGAGCTAGCTACTATGCAGAGTAGTGCAACGTGGCAAATGTGTACTTAGCAGCGTTCTAACAAAATGGCAGTCGAGTACAACATGTCCATATAGAGAGAGCTAGCTACATGGCAGAGTAGTGCAACATTTCCATACAAAGTGCTCTAGTACATGGCAGATGAATACATTGTATCCATATACTGAGAGCTAGTTATATGGCAGAGTAGTCCAACATGTCTGTATACAGAGTACAAGCTACATGGCAGAGTATTAAAACATGTCCATATACTAAGAGATAGCTACATGGCAGATGAATCCAACATGTGTATATTTAGAGGGCTAACTACAAGGTAGATGAACCCAACATGTTCATACACAGAGAGATGACTACATGGCTGATGAGTCTAACATATCCACATAAAGAGAGCTAGCTACATGGCAGAGAAGTCCAATATATTCATATACAGAGAGCTACTTACATGGTTGATCAGTCTAACATATCCATGAACAGAGAGCTAGCTACATGGCAGACGAGTCCAAATTGTACATATACAGAGTTATAGCTACATGGCAGATTAATCCAACATGTGTATATTTAGAGGTCTAGCTACAAGGCTGATATAGAGGACTAGCTACAAGGCAGATACAGAAAGAGCTGATGAATCCCACATGTCCATATACAGAGAGCTGGCTACATGGCAGACAAATGCAATATGTTCATACACTTAGAGGTAGCTATATGACAGACCAGGCCAATATGTTCATGTAGAGAGAGCTAACTACATGGCAGATCAGTCCAATGTATCCATGCACAGAGACCTAGTTACATGGCTGATGAGTCCAACATGTCCATATACTGAGAGCTGGCTATATGGCAGAAAAGTCCAATATCTTCGTATGCAGAGAGCTAGCTACATGGCAGAGTAATCCAATATTTCCATATACAGAGTATTAGCTACATGGCAGATGAGTCCAACATGTCCATATACTGAGAGTTAGCTTCATGGCAGATGAGTCCATCCTGTTTATATTTTTAGGACTAACTAAAAGTCAGATGAGTCCAAGATGTTCATACAGAGAGAGCTGGCTACACGTCAGATGACTCCAACATGTCTATATACTGGGAGTTAGCTACCTAGCATATGAGTCCATCATATGAATATTCAGAGGGCTAGGTTCATGGCAGACAAGTCCAATATCTTCATACACAGAGAGTTAACTACATATCAGATCCTTCCATCAGATCTATGTATAGAGTACTAGCTTCATGGCAGACAAATACAAAATGCCCATCTACAGAGAGTTAGCTACATGGCAGAGTAGTGCAACTTTTCCATAGACAAAGTTCTAGCTACTTGGCAGATGAGTCAAATGTGTCCATATATAGAGAGCTAGCTCCAATGCAGAGTAGTCCAACATGTCCATATACAGAATTCTAGATACATGGCAGAGTAGTGCAACATTTCCATATGCAGAGTTCTAGCTACATGGCAGATGAGTCCAACTTGTCCATATACTGAGAGCTAGCTACATGGCAGAGTACTCCAACATGTCCATATACAGAGTACTAGCTATATGTCAGATGAGTCCAACATGTCCATATACTGAGTGTTAGATACATGGCAGATGATTCCAAAATGTTCATACACAGACCGCTGGCTCCATGGCTGATAAGTCCACCATGTCCATGCACTGAGAGCTAGCTACATGTCAGACAAGTCCAATATGATCATATACAGAGAGCTACCTACATGGCAAATCAGTTCAACATATCCATGCATTGAGATATGGCAGACGAGTCCAAAGTGTCCATATATAGTGAGCTAGCTAAATGGCAGAGTAGAGCAACATGTCCATATACAGAGTTGTAGCTATATGGCAAATGAATACAATGTGTCCATATACTGAGAGCTAGCAATATATCAGAGTAGTCCAACATGCCCATATACAGAGTACTAGCTACATGTCTAATGAGTCCAACTTGTCCATATAATGAGAGCTAGCTACATGGCAGACAAGTCCAATATGTTCATATACAGAGAGCTACCTACATGGCAGATCACTGCAACATGTCCTTTTACAGAGATCTAGCTGCATGGCAGATGAGTCCAAATTGTCCATATACAGAGAGTTAGCTACATGGCAGTGTAGTGCAACATTTCTATATACAGAGTTCTAGCTACATGGCAGATGAATCCAACATGTGTGTATATAGAGGACTAGCTACAAATCAGATGAGTCCAACAAGTTCATACACAGAGAGCTGGTTACATGGCTGATGAGTCCAACATGTCCATATAGAGATAGCAAGCTACACGACTGACAAGTCCAATATGTTCATATAAAGCGAGAAATCTACATGGCAGTTCAGTCGAACATATGTATGCACAGAGAGCTAGCTACATGGCAGATGAGTCCAAAATGTCCATATAGAGAGAGTTAGATACATGGCAGAGTAATGCAACATTTCTATATGCAGAGTTCTAGATACATGACAAATGAATCCAATGTGCCCATATACTGATAGCTGGATACACAGCAGAGTAGTCCAACATATCCATATACATTTTACTAGCTACATGGTAGATAAGTCCAACGTGTCCATTTACTGAGAATTAGGTACATGGCTGATGATTCCAACATGTGCATATACTGAGTTAACTACATGGCAGGTGAGTCCAATATGTCCATATACTTAGAGTTAGCTACATGGCAGATGAGTCCAACATGTTTATATATAGAGAGTCCTAGCAACAAGGCACCAGGAATTGATGGAATAAAAATTGAAATCTTTCAAGAAAGTTTGGTGGCAGAGTTGGCACTCACTCATCTCTGCCAGGAAATTTGGAAGACATCTATCTGGCCGACTGGTTCGAAGCGATCAATATTTATGCCCATTCCAAAGAGAGGTGACCAAACAGATTGCGGAAATCATAGGACAATCTCTTTGATATCTCAAGCGAGTAAAGTTTCGCTAAATGTAATAAAGAAATGGCTACAATCATATATTGACAGAGAACTTCCAGAGGTCCAACCTGAATTCAGAAGAGGCCGTGGAATGAGAGATATCATTGCTGATGTCAGATGGATCTTGGCTGAAAGCAGAGAATACCAGAAGGATGTTTACCTGTGCTTT
>NW_006408926.1:326703-335035 GCF_000296735.1 Chrysochloris asiatica
CCTCATATGGATGCGAAAGCTGGACAGTGAATAAGGAAGATTGTAGAAGAATTGATAACTTTGAGTTGTGGTGTTGGAGGACAATGCTGAAAGTGCCATGGACTGCCAAAAGAACCAATAGATCTGTTTTGGAACAAGTGCAGCCAGAGTGCTCCTTGGAGGCCAAGATGGTTAAGCTTCGTCTCTCATACTTTGGACATATTGTCCGGAGGAAACAGTCACTGGAGACGGATGTCATGCTGGGTATGGTGAACGGTCAAAGAAAAAGAGGAAGAGCCCTAAAGAAATTGATTGGCCAGGTTGCAACATTGATGGACTCAAGTGTGGCAGCGGTAATGAGGTTGGTCCAGGATTGGACATTATTTCGTTCTGCTGTGCATGGGGTTGCAATGAGTCAGTTCTGACTCGATGGCAACTGACAACAACAACAACAATAAGAGACAAGACAGATTAGTCCAATGTGTTCATACTGAGAAAGCTGGCTACATGGCTGATGAGTCCAAAATGTCCATATACAGAGAACTAGCTACACGACAGACAAGTCCAATATGTTCATATAGAGGGAGCTAACTATTTGGCAGATCAGTCCAAGATATCCATGCACAGAGAGCTAGGAACATGGCAGATGAGTCCAAAATGTCAATATACAGAGAGCTAGATACATGGCAGAGTAGTGCAACATTTCTATATGAAGAGTTACAGATACATAGCAAATGAGTCCAATGTGCCTATATACTGAGAGCTGGAAACATGGCAGAGTAGTCCAAAATGTACATATACAATGTAATAGCTACATGGCAGATCAGTCCAACATATCCATGTAGAGAGAGCTACTTTATGCCAGATGAGTCCAAAATGTCTATATACAGAGGGTTAGCTACATGGCAGAGTAGTGCAACATTAGCATATACAGAGTTCTAGATACACGGCAGATGAGCCCAACGTGTCCATATATTGAGACCTAGCTACATGGCAGAGTAGTCCAACATTTACATTTACAGAATATTAGCTACATGGCAGATGAATCCAATGTGTCCATACACTGAGAGGTAGCTACATGGCAGATGAGTCTAACCTGTGTATATATGGAGGACTAGCTACATGGCAGATGAGTTCAACATGTGCATATACAGTATACTAGCTACATGGCAGATGAGTCCACCATGTTTATATATAGAGGACTAGCTACAAGGCAGATGAGATCAACATGTTCATAGAGAGAGAGATGGCTATATGGTTGATGAGACCAACATCTCCATGTACATGGCAGATGAGCCCAATGTGTCCATATATTGAGACCTAGCTACATGGCAGAGAAGTCCAATATGTTCATATACAGAGAGATACCTATATGACAGATCAGTCCAACATATCCATGCACAGAGTGCTAGCTACATGGAAGAATAGTTCAAAATGTTCATATACAGAGAGCTATCTAAATGGCAGACAAGTCAAATATGTTCATATACAGTGAGCTAACTACATGACAGATCAGTGCAAAATTTCAATATACAGAGAGCTAGTTAAATGGCAGAATAGAGCAACGTTTCCATATACAGAGTTCTAGCTACATGGCAGATGAGTCCAATGTGTCCATATACTGAGAGCTAGCTACATGACAGAGTAGTCCGACATTTCCATATTCAGAATACTAGCTACATGGCAGATGAGTACAACATGTGTATATATAGAGGGATAGTTACAAGGCAGAAGAGTCCAACATGTTCATACACAGAAAGCTGGCTACATGACTGATGAGTCCAACACATTCATATACAGAGAACTAGCTACACGACAGAGAAGCCCAATAACTTCATATAGAGGAAGCCACCTACATGGCAAATCAGTCCAACATATCTATGAACAGAAAGCTAGCTACATGGCAGATGAGTCCAAAATGTTCATATACAGAGAGCTAGATCCATGTCAGAGTAGTGCAACATTTCTATATACAGAGTTCTAGATACATGGCAAATGAGCCCAACGTTCCCATATACTGAGAGCTGAATGCATGGCAGAGTAGTCCAACATGTCCATATACATTGGAATAGCTACATGGCAGATAAATCCAAAGTGTCCATACACTGATAGTTAAGTACATGGCAGATGAGTCCAACATGTCCATATACTGAGAGTTAGCTACATGGCAGGTGAGTCCAACATGTCCATATACTTAGAGTTAGCGACGTGGCAGATAAGTCCAACATGTTTATATATATAAGCCTAGTGACAAGGCAGATGAGTCCAAAGTGTTCATACAGAGAGAGTTGGCTACATGGTTGATGATTACAACATGATATACAGAGAGCAAGCTACATGGAAGACAAGTCCAATATGTTCTTATACAAAGAGCTTCCTACATGGCAGATCAGTCCAACATGTCCATGCACAGAGCGCTAGCTACATGTCAATCGATTCCATAATAACCATATACAGAGAGCTAGCTACATGGCAGAATAATGCGACATTTCCATATACAGAGTTCTAGCTACATAGCAGATGAGTCCAAGGTGTCCATATACCGAGAGCTAGCTACATGGCAGACTAGTCCAACATGTCCATATACAGAGGACTAGCTACGTCGCAGATGAATCCATCATGTCCAAATACTGAGATCTAGCTACATGTCAGAGTAGTGCAACATTTCCATATACAGAGTTCTAGCTACATGGCAGAAGAGTCCAACGTGTCCATATACTGAGAGCTAACTATATGATAGACTAGTCCAACATTTCCATATAAAGAATACTAGCTACATGGCAGATGAGTCCAACATGCCCATATACTGTGTGTTAGCTACATTGCAGATGAGTCCAATATGTGTATATATAGAGGACAAGCTACAAGGCAGATGAGTCCAACATGTTCATACAGAGAGAGCTGGCTGCATGGATGATGAGTCCAACATGTCCATGTACAGAGAGCTAGGTACATGGAAGACACCTCCAATATGTTCATATACAGGGAGTTACCTAAATGCAGATCAGTCCAATATATCCAAACACTGAGAGCTAGCTATATGGCCGATGAGTCCACAATGTCCATGATCAGAGAGCAAGGTACATGGAAGATAAGTCCAATATGTGAATATGTAGAGAATTAGCTACAAGACAGATGAGTCCAACATGTTCATACAGAGAGAGCTGGCTACATGGTCGATGAGTCCAAAATGTCCATATACAGAGAGCTAGCTACATGGCAGACAAGTCCAATATGTTCATATACAGGGAGCTACATACATGGCAGATAATTCCAAAATATCCATGCACAAAGCACTAGCATCATGGCAGATGAGTCGAAAATGTCCATATACAGAGGGAGCTAGCTACATGGAAGAGTCATGCAACATTTCCATATACAGAGGGCTCGCTATATGGAAGATGAGTGCAACATGTCCATATACTGAGAGCTAGATACAAATGCAGAGTAGTCCAACACGTGCAAATACAGAGTATGAGCCACATGGCAGACTAGTTCAATATGTCCATATACTGAGAGTTAGCTACATGGCAGATGAGTCCAACACGTGTATATGTAGAGGACTAGCTACAAGGCAGATGAGTCCAGCACGTCCATAGAGAATGAGCTGGCTATATGGCTGAAGAGTTGTACTTGTCCATATACAGAGAGCTGCATACATCGCAGACAAGTCCAATATGTTCATATACAGAGAGCTACCTATATGGCAGAGCAGTCCAACATATCCACACATACAGTGCTAGCTACATGGCAGATGAGTCCAAAATGTCCTTATACAGAGAGCTAGCTACATGGCAGAGTAGTGCAACATTTCCATTTATAGAGTTCTAGATACATGTCAGATGAGCCCAACATATCCATATATTGAGAGCTAGTTACATGGCAGAGTAGTCCAACATGTCCATATACTGTGCATTAGCTACATTACAGATGATTTCAACATGTCCATATACTGAGAGTAAGCTACATGGCAGAGAAGTCCAACATGTGTATAAATGTCTATATACAGAGTACAAGCTACATGGCAGATAAGTCCAACATGTCCATAATCAGAGAGGTAGCTACATGGCAGACGAGTCCAATATAAGCATATACAGAGAGCTAACTACATGGCATATCAGACCAACATATCCACGCTAAGAGAGCTGGCTACGTGACAGAAGAGTCCATAATATCCTTATACAGAGTGGTAGCTACAGGGCAGAGTAGTGCAACATATCCATATACAGAGTTTTAGCTACATGACAGATGAGTCCAACGTCTCCAAATCCAGAGAGATAGCTTCATGGAAATGTAGTGCAACATGTCCATATGCAGAGTATTAGCTACATGGCAGATAGGGACCACATGTGTATATATAGAAGACTTGCTACAAAGCAGGTGAGTCCATCATATTCATACAGAGAGAGCTTGCTAAGTGGCTGATGAGCCCAACATGTCTATATACAGAGATATAGTACGTGGTAGACAAGTCCAATATGTTCATATACAGAGAGCTACCTACATGACAGATTTGTCGAACATATCCATGCACAGATAGCTAGGTACACGGCAGTCGAGTCCAAAATGTCCATATACAGAGAACTGCCTACATGTTCGAGTACTGCAACATTTCCATTTATAGAATAATAGCTACATGGCAGATAAGTCCAACGTGTACATATATTGAGAATTAGCTACATGGCAGATGAGTCTAACATGTCCATATACTGAAAGTTATACATCACAGGTGAGTCCAACATGTACATATACTTGGAGTTAACTACATGGCTGATGAGTCCAATATATTTATATACATAAGCTTAGCAACAAGGCAAATAAGTCCAATGTGTTCATACAGAGAGAGCTGGCTACATGGCTGATGAGTCCAATAGGATATACAGAGAGCTAGCTACATGGCAGATGAGTATACAATATCCACATACAGAGAACTAGCTACAAGGCAGAATAGTGCAACATTTCAATATAAAGAGTTCTAACTACATGGCAGATGAGTGTAAGGTGTCCATATACAGAGAGCTAGCTACATGGCAGAGTACTCCATCAAGTACATACACAGAGTACTAGATACATGACAGAGTAGTCCAACATGTCTAGATACAGAGTTCGAGCTACAAGGCAGATGAGTCCATCGTGCCCATATATGGAGAGCTGGCTACATGTCAGAGTAGTTCAACATTTCCATATAAAGAATACTAGGTACATGGCAGATGAGTCCAACATGCCCATATAATGAGAGATAGCTACATTGCAGATGAGTCCAACATGTGTATATGTACATATAAAGGACTAGTTACAAGGCAGATGAGTCCAACATGTTCATACAGAGACAGATAGCTACATGACTGATGAGTCCAACATGTCCATGTACATAGACATGGCAGAGTATTGCAACATTTCCATATACAGAGGGCTCGGTACACATGGCAGATGAGTACAACGTGTCCATATACTGACAGCTAGCTACATGGCAGTGTACTCCAACATTTCCATATACAGAGTTCTGGCTACATGGCAGATGAGTCCAACATGTCTATATACTGAGAGTTAGCTACATGGCAGATGAATCCAACATGTGTATATATACAGGAGTAGCTACAAGGCAGATGAGTCCAACTTGTTCATACAGACATAGCTAGCTACATGGCAGATGAGTCCCACATATCCATATACAGAGCGCTAGCGACATGGCAGAAAAATCCTATATGTTCATATACAGAGAGCTACCTACATGGCAGATCTGTCCAATATATCCACGCATGGAGACAGAGTTACATTGCACACGAGTCCAAAATATCCATATACAGAGAGCTAGCTACATGGCAGAGTAGTCTAACATGTCCATATACATAGTACTAGATTCATGGCAGATGAGTCCACCATATCTATATACTGAGAGTTAGCTATATGGCAGATGAGTCCAACATGTGAATATTTAGAGGGCTAGTAAGAAGTCAGATGAGTCCAACATATTCATACACAGAGAGCTGGCTACATGGCTGATGAGTTCAACATGTCCATATACTGAGAACTAGATACGTGGCAGACAAGTCCAATATGTTCATTTACACAGAGCTCCCTTCATGGTAGATCAGTACAATATATCCATGCACACAGAGCTAGCTACATGGCAGACGAGTGCAACATGCCCATATACAGAGACTTAGCTACATGTCAGAGTAGTGCAACATTTCCAAATACAGAGATCTAGCTACATGGCTGATGAATCCAACGTGTCCAAATACTGAGAGCTAGCTACATGGCAGAGTAGTCCAAAATGTCCATATACAGAGTACTAGCTACATGGCAGATGAGTCCAACATGTCTATATACTGAGAGCTACATGGCAGATGAGTCCAACGTGTGCATATACTGAGAGCTAACTAGATGGCAGAGTAGTCCAACATGTCTGTATACAGGGTACTAGCTACATGGTAGATGAGTCCAACATGTACATATCCTGAGAGTTAGCTACATGTCAGATGAGTTCAACATATTTATATATACAGGAGTAGCTACAAGGCAGATGAGTCCAACATGTTCATACAGAGAAAGTTGGGTACATGGCTGATGAGTCCCACATGTCTATATACAGTGAGCTTGCTACATGGCAGACAAGTCCAATATGATTTTATACAGAGAGCTACCTACATGGCAGATCAGTCCAATGTATCCATGATCAGAGAGCTAGCTACAAGACATACGAGTCCAAAATATCCATATACAGAGTTCTAGCTACCTGGCAGATGAGTCCAACGTGTGCATATACTGAGACCAAGCTAGATGCCAGAATAGTCCAACATGTCTCTATACAGAGTACTAGCTACATGGCAGATGAGTCCAACGTGTCCATATACTGAGAGCTAGCTCCATGGCAGATGAGTCCAAGATGTGTATATAGAGACTACTAGTTACAAGACAGATGAGTCCAACATGTCCACACACAGAGACAGCTGGCTACATGGCTGATGGGTTCAACATGTCCATATACAGAGAGCTAGCAATATGGTAGACAAGTCCAGTATGATCGTATACAGAGAGCTACCTACATGGCAGATCAGTACAACATATCCATGCACAGAGAGCTAGCTACATGGTAGACAAATCCAAAGTATCCATATACAGAGAGGAAGCTACATGGCAGTGTAGTCCAACATTTCCATATACAGTGTTCTAGCTACATGACAGATAAGTCCAACATGTCCATATACTGAGAGTTAGCGACATGGCAGATGAGTCCAACATGTGTATATATACAGGAGTAGCTACAAGGCAAATGACTCTAACACGTTCACAAAGACAGAGCTGGTTATGGCTTATGAGTCCCACATGTCAATATTCAGAGAGCTAGCTTCATGGTAGACTAGTCCAATATGTTCATGTACAGAGAGCTATCTACATGGCATATCTGTCCAATATATCCATGCACAGAGACAGAGTTACATTGCACACGAGTCCAAAATATCCATATACAGAGAGCTAGCTACATGGCAGAGTAGTGCAACGATCCCATATAGAGAGTTCTAGCTACATGGCAGATGAGTCCAACGTGTGCATATACTGAGAGCTACCTACATGCCAGAATAGTCCAACATGTCCCTATACAGTGTACTAGCTACATGGCAGATGAGTCCAACTTGTCCAAATACTGACAGCTACATGGCAGGTGAGTCCACCATGTGACTATTTAGAGGGCTAGCTAAAGGCAGATAAGCCCAACATGTTAATACACAGAGAGCTGGCTACAAGGCAGACGAGTTCAACATGTCCATATACGGAGAACTACCTACATGGCAGACAAGTACAATATGTTCATATACAAAGAGCAACCTTCATGGAAGATCAGTACAACATATCCATGTATATAGAGCTAGCTACATGGCAGATGAGGTGAAAATGTCCATATACAGAGAACTAGCTACATGGCAGAGCAGGGTAACATTTCCATATACAGAGTTCTAGCTATATGACAGATGAGTCCAACGTGTCCATATACTGAGAACTAGCTCCATGGCAGATGAGTCCAAGATGTGTATATAGAGAGTACCAGCTACAAGACAGATGACTCCAACATGTCCACACACAGAGACAGCTGGCTACATGGCTGATGGGTCCAACATGTCCATATACAGAGAGCTAGCTACATGGTAGACAAGTCCAGTATGTTCATATAAAGAGAGCTACCTACATGGTGGAGCAGGTAAATATGTAGTGAGTAGCTCGGTCAACAACAACATGGAATACCGGGTCAAGAGGACTCATGAGTTGGTGTTGGAACTCTGTAACAAATATAAAGGTATGTTTGGAGGTTCGGAGGGTTTATAGCTGGGGAATTTGCAGGAGAATCCAGAAA
>NW_006408926.1:338106-340731 GCF_000296735.1 Chrysochloris asiatica
GAGATGGATCGGCCAGGTGGCATCATTGATGGACTCGGGAGTGGCAGCGGTGGTGAGGTTGGCCCAGGATCGAGCATTGTTACGTTCTGCTGTGCATGGGGTCGCTATGAGTCGGTTCCGACTCGATGGCACCTGACAACAACAACAACAACAACCTACATGGCAGATCAGTACAACATATCCAAGCACAGAGAGCTAGCTACATGTCAGACAAATCCAAAATATCCATATACAGAGAGGAAGCTACATGGCAGTGTAGTTCAACATTTCCATATAGAGAGTTCTAGATACATGACAGAAAAGCCCAACATGTCCATATACTGAGAGTCAGCGACATGGCAGATGAGTCCAACATGTGTATATATACAGGAGTAGTTACAAGGCAAATGACTCCAATACGTTCATAAAGACAGAGCTAGCTACATGGCTGATGAGTCCCACATGTCTATATACAGAGAGCTAGCTACATGGTAGACAAGTCCAATATGTTCATATACAGAGAGCTAGCTAGCTACATGGCATATCTGTCCAATATATCCATGCACAGAGACCAAGTTACATTGCCCACGTGTCCAAAATATCCATATACAGAGAGCTAGCTACATGGCAGTGTAGTACAACGGTTTCATATAAAGTGTTCTAGCTACATGACAGATGAGTCCAACATGTGCATATACTGAGGGCTAGCTACATGGCAGAGGAGTCCAACATGTCCATATACAGAGTACTAGCTACATTGCAGGTGAGTCCAACATGTCCATATACTGAGAGTTCGCTACATCACAGATGAGTCCAACATGTGAATATTTAGAAAGCTAGCTACAAGGAGGATGAGTCCAATATATTCATACACAGAGAGCTGGCTATATGGCTGATGAGTCCAAAATATCCATATACTGAGAATGAGCTACATGGCAGACAAGTCCAATATGTTCATATACAGAGAACTACATTCATGGCAGATCAATACAACACAACTATGCACAGAGAGCTAGCTAGATGGCAGACAAGTCCAAAATATCCATATACCGAGAGCTAGCTACATGGCAGGGTAGTGCAACATTTCCATATACAGAGTTCTAGCTACGTGGCTGATAAGATCAACGTGTGCATATAATGAGAACTAGCTACATGGCAGAGTAGTCCAACATGTCCATATAGAGAGTACTAGCTACATGGCCGATGAGTCCAACATGTCCATATACTGAGAGTTAGCTATACGGAATATAAGTCCAAAATGTCAATATGTAGAGGGCTAGCTAGAAGTCAGTTGAGTCCTACATGTTCATATCCAGAGAGATTGCTACATGGTTGAAGGGTGCAACATGTCCATATACTGAGAACTAGCTACGATGCAGACAAGTCCAATATGTTCATTTACAGAGAGCTACTTTCATGTCAGATCAGTCCAACTTATCCATGCACAGAGAGCTGGCTACATGGCAGACTTGTCCAAAATATTCATATAAGGTGAGTTAGCTACATGGAAGACTAGTGCAACATTTCAATATACAGAGTTCTAGTTACATGGAAGAAGAGTCCAACGTGTACATATACTGAGAGGTAGCTATGTGGCAGATGAATCCAACATGTCCATATACAGAGAAATAACTACAAGTCAGATGAGTCCAACATGTCCATATACTGAGAGTTAGTTACATGGCAGATAAATCCAACATGTGTATATATAGAGGACTAGCTACAATACAGATGAGTCCCATATTTTCACACAGAGAGACCTGAGTACATGGCTGATGAGTCCAACATGTTCATGTAAAAAGAGTTAGCTAAATGGCAGAGTAGTGCAACATTTCCATATACAGAGTTCTAGTTACATGGCAGATGAGTCCAATCTACATGTCAGAGTAGTCCAACATGTCCATATACAGAGTACTGGCTATATGGCAGATGAGGCCAACATGTGTATATTTAGAGGACTAGATACAAAGCAGATTAGTCCAACATGTTGATACAGAGAAAGCTGGGTACATGCCTGATGAGTCCAACATGTCCATATACAGAGAGCTAGCTACATGGCAGAGATGTCCAATATGTTCATATACAGACAGCTACCTACATAACAGATCAATCCAACATATCAATGCACAGAAACCAAGCTATATGGCACGTGATTCCAACATGTGTATATATAGAGGAGTAGCTACAAGACAGATGAGTTTAGCATGTTCATATAGAGTGTGCTGGCTACATGGCTGATGAGTGCCACATGTCCATATACAGAGAGCTAGTTGGATAGCAGACAATTCCAACATGTTCATATACAGAGAGCTAACTACATGGCATATTAGTCCAACATATCAATGCACAGAGAGCCAGCTACATTGCAAACGAATGCAAAATATTCATTTACAGAGAGCTAGTTACATGACATAGTCATGCAATATTTCCATAAACACATTTCTAGCTACATGGCAGATGAGTCCAACATGTACTTATACTGAAAGTTAGCTACATGGCAGATGAGTTCATGTCCATATACTTAGATTCAGCTACATGGAAGATGAGTCCAATATGTGTTTTTATGGAGGACTGACTAAAAAGCAGATGAGTCCAACATGTTCATACAGAGAGAGCTGGTTACATAACTAATGAGTAGCACATGTC